>NC_135306.1:204335733-204534316 GCF_048772815.1 Callospermophilus lateralis | reverse complement strand
TCGTAGTAGTATCCAATACATATGGCCTAGACTACGTCCAAAACCTGAATATTCTTCAATGCTAAAAATTATCATTCCCACAATCCTACTTGCCCCTCTTGTATGATTCTCAAAACCTTCTATAATTTGAATCAATCCCTCAATTCATAGTCTAATAATTAGCATAATTGTTCTCCTCACATTAAACTGCCCCACAAATATAGACTTAATTTTCTCACTGGCTTTTTTCACAGACTCCCTATCTTCTCCCTTATTAATCTTAACAGCCTGACTCCTACCCCTTATAATTATAGCAAGTCAAAATCACCTGAATCAAGAACCATTAATCCGAAAGAAATCATACATTCTTATATTAATCTCCTTACAATCCTTCTTAATCATAACTTTTTCTGCTACCGAACTAATCATATTCTATATTCTATTTGAAGCCACCTTAATCCCTACACTAATCATTATCACTCGATGAGGAAATCAAACTGAACGGCTAAATGCAGGGTTATACTTCCTATTCTACACCCTAGTAGGCTCTGAGCCGCAGCCCCAGCCCTTCCCCCGACCCACCTTTGGTTCTTGGGATTCAACCCAGGGCCTTCTGCATGCGAGGCAAACACTCTACCAACTGAGCCACATCCCCAGCCCCCAGACCTGACTTGATCCAATACCTAAGCGTGTTGCTCCTACTTTCTGAATGAATAAATGGCTTACAAGGCGCTGCTGTCCCTGCTGCCCTTGCTCATCTCTCTACCCACAGCCCGGCCCAGGACAATGTAGATCTGGAACCTGAGCAGACATGGTGCATGCCCCATCTGAGCAGGAGCTTAAAAGCCCCAGTGTGGCTCTGCCATTACTCTCATCCATCTGCCAGGAGCCTGGTGTCCCCCTGGAAGGGCAGCCTCTCCATCCAGGTTCTGGAATAAAGAGGACATGGAACTGAGTCAGAGCCACACACTGTAAGGGGTGTGGAAAATGAGCAAGAAATCTAGTCTTATTCTTGAGCCTCAGAGATGTTGGGGTTGTCTATGATTCTGTAGCTATCTACTACAGGCAAGACAGCGTACAAGACTAGATCCCCACGGCTCATGTCAGGAAAAGCAAACCAAGAAGACCAGAGGCCAGGCTGGCCATGGAGCTTGGTGGCAGAGCACCGCCTAGCACTGATGAAGCCCTGGTTCCATCCCCAGCACTGTCAGGAAAAAAAAAAAGACCAGAGGCTCCTATCCCAGCCCGGCCCCACCAGCTTGTAGAGAGGCGGTATCTTTCTAGTAAGGCTTGGCTTCCGTCATCCTCCCAGTTCCTACAGAACAGCAAAGGTTCTGCCCAGGGGGAGAGGCAGCCTTAGAGACAGAGCTCAGCAGTGTTGCCCTTGGGAACCGGTTTTTCTGGAACAATGCCTGTGAGCACTGTCCAACAAGACAGAGATCTTGACTGACAGCCGTTGAGAGAGCACTCAACATCTCCATACTAGTACAACAAGGAAAGGGCAGAGCAACCAGGAGAGTGAGAGACAACCAGGGAAGGAGATGGCCACCAAGAGCCCTAGGGGGTCACAGTCCACCCTGGGGCTGGGAGAGCTGTGGCCACGCACCCACTCAGGAACAGTCAGAGCTGCACCCAGACCCTCCACAAGAGGCAGCAGCCAGGCTGATACAGGGGCTGAAGCATGACCTTGGTTACTCTGCCCTGGTCACCACTCCTAGGAAACCCAGCTTAAAAATAAAACTGCTCCCTGGCAGCCTGGAAGCCCATACACGTACACAGCAAGGCTGCACTGTCGCACAAGTAGGCAGGGAGGGAAATTGCAAACTACCAGTCCCTGTCCGAAGTGGGCAAAAACACACAAACACTCAGCCACAGGAGCAGCCTGCAAGCCACAGGAGGGAGGGGCTCTGACTCCTTCAGGAAGCCCAAACTCGGACCAATGACTGAGGTATGCCGCTCCAGGGCAACCCTGAGGAAGACAAAGTCACCATAAAAATAGGAAAAAACACTCTGAGCCTATCCATCCTAGGCTACATGCTGCGAGGAAATAGACGTCATGGGGTTAACTCAGGCAGGGCACAAACAAGTGACCAGGCACGCAGGACAGCTGCACTGAGTCCTGAGATCCGTATCTGGAGTTGCTACAGTGTTATCAAAAATATGCAGTTTTCCACCAAGAAGTCAGAAGACAGGCAAAGGAACTGCAGAGCGCGATTCCTACACAGAAGAAAGGCAGCCACAGACACTGTTTCTGAAGGACGTTGGACTTAGCAGATGGTGGCTTCAGAGCAGCTGTTATGAAAAGTTCAAAGAACCAGAGGAGACCCCACATGAAGAACTGTAGGCAAATGTGGTGACGGTGGCTCATGAAACAGACTCCACTGAAGAGACAACCAAATGGACATGCAGGACCAGAGAGTGCAGCAGCTAAACTCACTAGAGGGCTGGGGTGGGGCTCAGTGGTAAAATGCTTGCCTAGCATGAATGAGGCACTGGGTTCGATTCCTAGCACCACATACAAATAAATAAAATAAAGGTCCATTAACAACTAAAAATATTTAAATAATAATAATAATAAAAACTCACTAGAAGAGCTTCACAGAGACTCGGATCAGCAGAAGAATTGGTGAATTCGAAGACAGGCCAATAGAGATTATGGAGTCTGAACAACAGAGAGGGGACAAGGAGGGAGAAAATGAACAGAGATTCAGGGAAATGTTAATACTATGTTAATAGATTTTAGAGAAAATATATACGATTATCTTCAAAGACACTGAAAAAAACCTATAAAATTCATCATCTCACTTTATTAAAATACTTAATCAAATAGGAATTGAGTGATACTTTTTGGGGGGGAGGGATACCAGGGATTAAACTCAGGAGCACTCATCCAAGAGCCACATCCCCAGCCCTATTTTGTATTTTATTTAGAGACAGAGTCTCACTGAGTTGCTTAGTGCCTCACTTTTGCTGAGGCTGGTTTTGAACTTGGGATCCTCCTGCTTCAGCCTCCCAAGGCACAGAGATTACAGGCATGTGCCACTATGCTTGTGAGTGATACTTTCTTAATATGAATAGATATAAATATTATGTGCTAGATATGGAATAATGCTAATGAAAGTGGTAATTAGCTAAATAGATGATACATACTCTAATGCCAGTGTCTGTTTCTTTTTTATTATTATTATTTGTTCTTTTTAGTTATATATGACAGTAGAATGCATTTTGACATATCATAAACACTTGGAGTATAACTTCCCATTCTTGTGGTTGGACATGATGTGGAGTTACACTGGCTGTGGGTTCATACATGAACACCGGAAAGTCATGTCCAATTCATTCTACTGTCTTTCCCATTTCCATCCCCCACCCCTTCTGCTCATTCCCCTGCCCAATCCCTTGAGCCTCCACTCCACACACACACACACACACACACACACACACACACACGTACTGCCTATTGTGAGTCAGCATCCCCATATCAGAGAGAACATTTGGCCTTTGGTTTTTTGGGATTGCTAATGCCAGTATCTTACTAAAAGCAGAAATGCTGGAAACATATCACTAAGTTCAGGAACAAGGCAAGGATACCCACTATTTTTGCTACTATTCAAAATTTTACTACAGGTATTAGCCAATGCAATTAGACAAGAGAAATAATGTACAAGCACCAGAATTGGTAAAGAAACTGTAAATCTATATAAGCATATAATATGAAAGCTGACTTGTAAAACCCAAGGGAATCAGTGATAGAACTAATTCAAATAATATTTCAATTATGTTGCCAGGATATCAACTTGGTACTCAGAAATCAATAGTCTTGCCGGTTGGGGTGGTGCATGTCTATTATCCCAGCAGCTCAGAAGGCTGAGGCAGGAGGATCTCAAGTTTGAGTCCAGCCTCAGCAACTTAGTGAGACCCTGTCTGAAAATTTAAAAAATTATTTTAAAAAAAGGGCTGGGGATATGGTTCAGTGGTTAAGCACCCCTGGGTTCAATCCCTGGTACCAAAACAAACAAACAAAAAATAAAGAAACAAAAAAGGGGCTGGGGATGTGGCTCAAGCGGTAGCGCGCTCACCTGGCATGTGTGTGGCCCAGGTTTGATCCTCAGCACCACATACAAAAAAAAACCCAAAGATGGGGCTGGGGATGTGGCTCAAGCAGTAGCACGCTCGCCTGGCATGCGTGCGGCCCGGGTTCCATCCTCAGCACCACATACAAACAAAGATGTTGTGTCCGCCAATAACTAAAAAATAAATATTAAAATTCTCTCTCTCTCTCCCTCTCTCACTCTCTCTTTAAAAAAAAAAACAAAAACAAAAACAACAAAGATGTTTTGTCTGCCAAAAAACTAAAAAATATATATATATAAAATTCTCTCTCTTTCTCTCTCTCTCTCTCTCTTTAAAAAAAAAGAAACAAAAAGTCTTTATAAACATAAACAATAACCAATTAGAAGATACAACGAGAGCTGGTTGTGGTGGACCTCTCCTATAATCCCAGTGACTCAGAAGGCTCAGGCAGGAGGATTGCAAATCCAAAACTAGCCTCAGTAACTTAGCAAGAACCTAAGCTACATTGCAAGACAGTCTCAAATAAAAAACAAAAAGGACAAAAGGGGCTGGGGATGTGGCTCTGTGGATAATCAACCCTGAGTTGTTTAATCCCTGGTGCCAAAAAAAAAAAAAAAAAAAGAAAGAAACATGTAGCCTCTTAAACAGATGCAGAAATTCTAAATAAATGATCAACAATCTGAGTCTGGTGATGTATAGAAAAGAAAACACATGGTGCCCAAGTTGAATTTATTCTAAAAATGCAAGGTTAGAGACAAGAACATTAATTAATGTAATTTACCTCTTTAACAGAGAAGCAGGACCATCTCAATGAATGCAGAGTGCATCCTGCTACCCCAGGGAAATAGACCCCATGATGCGTATCACACTAGTGGGAACATGGGGCTAGGAACTATCAGGGACAGTGCGGGGAGTGGCTGGCCAGTCTTTGAGAGAGGATCTAGACACTGGGAACTTCGCTACAGTCAGTTTTACACTAAAAAAGCAAATCCTTCCCATCCTCAATTGAAACATCTTTTTCAATGCACTTAGAATAAAGTAACCACTTGAATTTGAGAAACATAAAAGCAAGGTGATGAGTTTCCAAATAGTAATAAAATGTGGGGCTATAGAATTTTGGGCTGGGAGAGAGGTGACAGGGAGAAGAAAATAGGAAAACCTGATGTTGCTAATGTTTCTCAAGTTGGGTGTTTCTTTTAGTAGTCCACTCTGTTGCTTATGTACACTTGGTATAAATCATTTCACACATAGCAAATATTTCATATTGTATCTGTATATATTTTTATTCATTTATTTTAAACTGACAAGATTTTATGCATTTATCCTGAACAATATAAGGATGTGTAGTATATATGCATTGAATATTTCATAGTTCTATTTTTTTTTTAAGAACAAATAAAATTACATTTATTTAGGGCTAATTAGGATTGCAATCCAGGTGCCAGGCAAGGTGGTGCACACCTGTGATCCAAGCAGGCTAGGAGGCTGAGGCAGGAGAATCACAAGTTCAAAGCCAGCCTCGGCCATTTAGGTGAGACCCTAAGCAACTTAGCAGAGACCCTGTCTCAAAATAGAAAATAAAAAGGGCTGGAGATGAGGCTCAGAGGTTAAGTGCTTCTGGTTTCAATCCCTGGTACCAAATAAATAAATAAACTTCAGACAGGGTCTCACTAATTTTTAGCTGAGCGCTCACTAAATTGCTGAGGCTGGCCTTGAACTTGCGATCTTCCTGCCTCAGCCTCACGAGTTGCTGGGATGCCAAACCCACACCACTGTGCCCAGATCCAAGCTTGTTTGTTTGTTTTTAATATTTCATAATTTAAAAAAGTGATCTCACGGTGCTGCCCCTAAACCTGCTGGATCCCCCAGCCTGGAGAATCACTGTACCTTTTGTATCTAAGGTGGGGGGTGTCCTCCCTCTCCCCGCCCTCATCCAGTCAGGAGTGCATCCTGGCTCTCTGCGCCTTTGGCATCTCCATCCACCCAGCCCAGCCCTGCAAAGCCCAGGCGGCTGTCATCTGCTTCCTGACCACTCTTCCGGCTCGGACTGGTGCTGCCCTCCCTCCTTGCTCCCCCTCTCTGTGGCAGGATGTCTCCCGTGCGGTTCAGCTAAAACCCGTCAGTGCCTTACCTGCTTGGTGCAAGTCCCCAAGTCACAAGACTGTTCATGACCCTGCGTGATCGGCCTCTGTCTCCCTCTGAAGACTCATTTTCTGTCATTCTGAGCTCCACTCTCCAGGCCCAGTCGTCCTGGGATTTCTTCTCTTCTGCTGTGGTGTTCATTGGTTTGTTTGTGGTGCTGTGGATGGAACCCAGGTCTCTGGGCTTGCTACAGAGGCCTCTACCACTGCACAACACCCCCAGGCCCCACTCGGAGACCCTCCGTTTTCTTTAACATGCCCACGTCTTCAGCCCAGAGGACCTTCCTGTTCCCTCTCCCTTCCACCTGCCTCTAGCCATTTTAATTTCATTTAAAAAAATAATTAATTAGGGCTGAAAAGAAATTCTTATCTGAGTATACTAAACACCACTGAGTTGACCGGCCGGGGGCACACGCCTAGAATCCCAACTAGTTCAGGAGGCTGAGGTAGAAGGATCCCAAGTCAAGGCCAGCCTGGGGCAACTTAATGAGACCACATCTCAAAAAAAAAAAAAGTTCTGGGGACGTCCCCAGGATGGTGGGGTGCCCTGGGTTCAACCCCCCAGTACTGAACATAACAAAACAGGAATCATTGAATCCTACAACTAAAATGGATGAACTTTTTTCATGTTTTGAATACATTTCCATCACTGCATATATCACAATGTAATACATTTTGTCTGAATTGTAGTAAAACACAGGACACAAACTTTACCTTCTTACCAGGGACAGTAGCATGTGCCTGTAATCTCAGTTGCTGGGGAGGCTGGGGTAGAAGTATCATAAGTTTGAGGCCAGCCTAGGCTACTTACGGAGACCCTGTCTCAAAATAAAAAGTTTAAAAAGGGCCCGGGGATGTGGCTCATTGGTAGAGCACTTGCCTGGCATGTGTGAGGCCCTGGGTTTGATCCTCAGAACCACATAAAAATAAATAAATAAATAAAAGATATTGTGTCCATCTACAACTAAAAAATATTTTTATAATTAATTAATTAGTTAATTAATTTTTGTTTTGGTACCAGGAATTGAACCCAGGGGTACTTTACCACTGAGCCACATCCCTGGCCCTTTTTTTAGGACAGGGCCTTGCTAAATGGCTGAGGCTGGCCTTGAATTTACAATCCTCCTGCCTCAGCCTCCCAGAGTCCTGGGATTATAGATGTGGGACCCCATGCCTGGCTCTAATCTCATTTTAAATGTCACTTCCTGCTGTAGTTTGGGTCTTAAGCATTCCCAGAGGCTGAGTGTCAAAGGCTTGGGCTGGCCTGTGGTGCTGTGGGGAGCTGGTGGCAACTTTAGGAGGTGGAGCCTAGGGGAAGGAATTAGGTCAGTGGTGTGTGTCTCATTCCCTCTCTCTTTTCCTGCTTTGTGTAGCCCTGAGGTGAGCAGCTTTGCTTTCCCATGGTACTCCCCACCATGATGTTCAGCCTTCCCAAGGCCCTCAAACAATGGAGGCAACCAACTAAAACCTTTGACATGGCAGGGCTGGGGGAGCTGGGGTTGTGGCTCAGAGGTAGAGTGCTTGCCTACCATGCATGAGGCACTGGGTTCCATCCTCAGCACCACATAAAGTAAAATAAAGACAATGTGTCCACCTATAAGTGAAAAATAAATATTAAAAAAAAACCTTTGACATCAAGGGTCAAAATAAAATCTTCCTCCTTATAAGTTGATTTTCTCAGGTATTTTGTTACAGTAACAGAAAATCAACTAACATACTTCCTTACCTAGTTTTTTGTTATTAGCCCTTGAAAACCTCCCTCTCTTATGTTTAATCACAATGTGCCAATAAAAATATGGAGAAACACCAAACCAAAACAAAACAAAAACCCCTCCCTCTCTTATGATCTCACTCTCTGTTTTCCTAACTTCTGACCAAAAGTAGATTTCCAGGAAACCCAAAGCCCACAGGGGATGACAGGACACTGAGACAGAAGAAGCCTGGATCGCTGCCCTCTGGTTGTGACCTTCTGAAAGACATTTGAAATATTAGTTCAAATGTTGCATAAAGGTCAGCCCCAGAACCTTGTGGTTTAAATCCAAACACAATGTATTATCTTCTTACACTCTTTGTGAGTCAGGAGTTATTTATTTTTTTTGGTGCTGGTGGTTGAACCCAGGGCCTCATGCCCGCTTGGCAGGCACCCTAACCACTGAGCTACACCCCTAGCCCTCAAGTCAGTAGGTTCCGACTCAAGTCTCTCATGAGGTTTGCTTTTGAGATGTTGGTTGCAGCCACGGTCATTTGTGGTGCTGGGGGCTTCCCCTCCCAGGGGGCTCACTGCGTGGCTGCTGGCTGGGAGGCCTCAGTTCCTCGCCTCACGGACCTACCCGTAGGACTGCTTGAGCATCTTCGTGACACAGCAGCTGGCTTCCCCTGAAACAAGTTACCCAGGAGGAATGCAAGCAGGGAGCCAAAGGGACTTTGGTGACCAGATCTCTGAAGTCAATTGTGCTCAATTCTATTGATTAGAAGTCAGTCCAACTCATGGCTCCACCTCCTAAAAGACGTATGGAGAATGTGCGAGCGTTCCTAAAACCGCCACACCTGGGAGACGGACATGGAACCCATCCAGTACCTGCACTGGAGGGAAAGCAAATCTCAGCCTGAGCACTACTGGGCTTTGCAGTCAGGGCTATATTCACGCTCCCTGGCAGTCCCACTGTGTGTCCCTACTAAGTTTCCATTCCATTTCTTCTCGGGTGAATAATCACAGTTTCTTCTCCTTCCTCAAACGTGCAACACTCTCCCTTACCTTCTCCTCCGTCCACCTGCATCTGCGCCTCCCCATCTCCTCTCTCCCCGCCTGCAGGGTGGAATCACTCTCCTCTCAAAGCTTAGCTCCTCCAGCCTCCTCTCCCTTCTTGATTTCTCAGTCGCTGCTTGTCCGTGTTTCCTGTTTTTCATTCTGTCTTTCTCCCCCACCTCCCCGAGCTGGGGCTCAAACCCAGGGCCTCAAACATGTTAGGCAAACGCTGTCCCAGGAGCCACATCCCAGTCCTCCCGGTTTCTCTTTTTTTTCTTTTTGTCTTTTCACTGGAGGGTCCACGGGGCAGGGACCTTATTCTCTACACACGGAACAGGGCCTGGCTTGCCAGGGGCAATCAATAAATGAGTGAATGAATGGGGGGAGGGAAAGTCAGGAAGGAAGAATGAGCAGGCTGAGCAGTGTGGGTTTTGGTCCCAGGGATTGAACTCAGGGCCACTTAACCAATATGCCACACCCCCAGCCCTTTTTGTGTTTTATTTAGAGACAGAGGCCTCCTTTACTCAGGGCCTCGCCAAGTTGCTGAGGCTGGCTTTGAACCGCTGATCCTCCTGCCTCAGCCTCCCAAACCGCTGGGATTACAGGCGGGCGCCACCTCCCTAAATATCTTAAACCAGGCAAGAAGACTCCGAAGGGAAGAGGTGACTTTTAACTCATGGCTGTCCCTGGTACTTGTTCCTTTGCTCAACACACGTCCTGTAAATGTGAGCTGATCGGCCTGCTGCCAGCTGATTGTCAAGGCCACACAAGCCCTGGCACCTTTCTTTGTGCTGTTGTTGGGTGACCCACCGTGCTTCCCCTGGATCTGTCTTTGGCCTGCCCAGACAGGCCTCCCCAGCTGGCTGCCTGCCCCCTGCAGAGGGGAGATACATCAGCTTCCTGTCCCTGCTCTGCCTTCTGAGGACACCCAGGCTCAACCACTGTCTCAGGTGGCAGCCAGCCAGGGAGCCTGAAGTGGCTGTTCCTTGGTTTTTCCCAGAAACTGTTAGGAATGGCTCAGCCTTGGGTTGGGGTTGCTCCCCTGGCCCCCAGTGGAGGTGACAGGCCGGGCTGGGTGAGAGGCAGTAGCATCCTAGCTCGGCCACTCTCCAGCCCGGTGACTTGGGCTAAGTTCTTAAGTCTTTTTTCTTTTTTCTTTTTAACTTTTGTGTTTTAGTTGTAGATGGACACAATGCCTTTGTTTATTTTTATGGGGTGCTGAGGGTGGAACCCAGGGCCTCAGGCTAGCGCTCCACCACTGAGCCCCAGCCCAGCCCCAGTTCTTCATCTTTTTGAGCATCTCTTTTCTCATCAATAAAATGGCAATCTGGGGGCTGGGAATTTAGCTCAGTTGGTAGAATGCTTGCCTTGCATGCGCAAGGCCCTGGGTTCAATCCCCAGCACCAAAAAAAATTAAAAAATAAAATGGCAAGCTGTCATGGAGAAAATGAACATGGAGCAAAGTGCAGGGGCTGACAGCAGGGTTGTGGGGCCACCTGGCTTGGGTTTAAATCCCCTTATTCCTTTGTAGCTATGCAACTCTGGGCAAGTTACTTAACCTCTCTGTGTATAAAATAGGTATGGTAATAGTATCTGGCTCATGGGGTTGTCATGAGGATGAGAACTGCCTGGCATGGAGTCGGAGCTCATCACTTCTGGGCTGGCCGTGCTATTACCCTGATTTCTGTAGTGCTCAGTGGGAAAAGTTCTTGTGGTTCTGAGCCCTGCCCTGGTGGCGGTCACACGAGGGAGGCTGTGTTTGCATCACGTCAAGTGCCATGGGCACCCAGAAGACTGAAACTCCCTCAGTTTGTGGCTGCTGCTGGAAATGTCTTTGGGTGTACACTAAGGGTTTTCTGAGCAAACAGGAGAGGGAAAAGCTCCCTGTTAGGTCGGTGGTGGCCACTTGGTGGCGGTTTAGAATAGAACAAAGCAGCCACGGGAAAGGAACATCAGTCGGGCGCCGTAGGAAACGCCTGTCAATCAGCAGGACCCCCTGGCCAATCCTGGAGTTCAGCCAGCTCCCCTGACCAACTCCAATGGGACAAGGGACCCTAAAAAGACCTCTTCCTGTCCCAGGCCCTTCCCTTCCTGCCATAAGCCCCATAAAAGTCCAGTCCTGTCAAGCTTCCACGCGATTTCTCCTCAGACCCTTCTCCTGTCCCCTCTGTGGGCTGATCCTCCAGGGAGCGATATCTCAATAAAGCCTGGTTTGGCGGCCTCTTTAAATCTGCCTCCTTTGGTCACTGCCCGCCGTCGCCTGATCTGACACTCGCTATAGCATGTGGTGACAGGAGGAGCCAAAGTAAAGGGAGCTAGGCTGAAGAGGCCCGTGGGGTTTGGGGAGAAGGAAGCTGAGCTGGACTACAGAGGTGCGGTGGGCGAGGGAGGCAGGCTGGAAGCAGGCCATGCAGAGATCCAGATGCCTGGTTAGGGAGGTCTTTGCTAGAGCCGGGCAGGTGCTGGTGGCTGCACATCTGTCCAGCTCCTCCCAGCTGTCTCCTGGGCTGCAGAAGCTGAAGCAGTAAAAATGCATGTATTGCAGGTGTTCCACCACAGTTCTGATCATGTCAAAATTAAAGTTAGACCCAATGCGATGGAGGAGAAGGGTGTGGCTCCAGGCGGCCCTCCTGCGGCTGTGCTTCCAAGAGGTCTGCTGTGGCTCTGGGACCACTATACTGCGGAGGCTTCTAAACCCTTGGATTGCAGTTTGCCTCCCTTGAACAGCTGTGTATTGCTCTGCCTGTGACATACCACTATAAGTAGATCCCTGCCCAGGAAGCTATTTATAGCAATTCCACTAGAGATGTCTCCTCATCTTTCACAAAGCTTTGGGTCCCTAATTCTGCCAGAACTCACCACTCCAGAGCTGTCAAGCCCAACGATTTATTTATCCAACTACCCACCCATCCACCCACCCCTCCAATCATTTATTTATTCTCTCCTTCATCATTTACCAAGCTCTTATTCTGTAGCAGGCATTGGACTGGTGGTAGACTGGGAACAGGGAGGCAAATCAGACTATTGCTATGAATTGAGCTGCCCTAAAACAGAGGCTTACAATAACAATCATTTGTTTTCTTACCATCTTGCAATTTGGGCAAGACCATGAGGGGATGGCTCTTCCTTCCTTCCTTCATGTGGCATCACTTGGAGCACCTCATTTTGGACAGGAAGATCTGCTTCCAAGATGGGCACACTCCCATGAATGGCAGCTTGGTGACAGCTGTTGCCTGGAACTCTGATTCTCCACATAGGCCTCCCCACAAGACTGCTTGGGCTTCCTCACAGTATGGAGGCTGAATTCCAAGAGAAGGAAATGAAAGCTTGTCATGAGACGCTCTGGACAGGAGTTATGTACACATGTTTCAGTCTTGAGTAAAGAAGTACTGAACTGGTATTGCCCTCCCCTCAAAGGTACAGCTCCCAATGGGGTTGAATTACACCCACTTGTTTGTTGTAACCCTTTGCCCTTTTTTTGGATAGAATGTTCCATGAATTAGCTCCCAGTATTAATATAATCCAGGTTTGAGGCATGCTTCTCCTCTTTCTTGCCTGCCTTGTCACCCTTGTGGGAGCTGTGGCTGAGGAGTAGTTGCTGAACCCAAAGAAAAAGGTACTTTCTGTGACTGTGTCTTTATTTAGTCATCCCAAATTCATTTGGAGTGACCCTGATTGATTTAATCGTGTGTTCCCACAGAAGCTGCCAGTTCTCTTCAAGGATAAGCCAAGAATTGGCACAGTGTCATTTCTACCATATTCTATTGGATCAAAGCAAGTCAGAGGCCAAGCCCAGAGTCAAGGGGGTGGGGAGAAAAACCTTACCTCTCTATGGGGGAAGTGATGAAGAACTTATGGCCATCTGTAATACACAAATTTATCAAGCAGTGCCCAGTCTTATGCTATTTGGATTATATTAAACTCTGAAACTAACCAGTTGACTAGTTGGTTATTATGCTTGGATTGATGGAATCTAAGGATTATTAATTGTTAATTATTAATATTAATTAATTATTAATAATCTAAGGATTATTATTATTATTATTTCCATTCCTCTTGTTTCCAAGAGGTGGGCCTTTTCTGGACTTTCTAACACTCCCGGCTTTGACCCATTTGCTCTCACACCTCCTAAGGAGAAGAGAGACTTTTCTAGGTGAGTTGATAGCAGAAACTAGATAAGCTCATAAGGGCCCAAAGGAAGTGAGATCCTCAGAAGCAGAGTGAGTAAGTCTGTCCAACTCAGGGAAGGGTGGGCAGATCTAAAGTGTCATTTTCCCAGGGACTTTATTTGTAAAACAAAAGTAACATTTTGATCTATTTCTCAGTTGGTACTGAACTTGAGCAGGAAGAGACAGAGGGTTATGTTGTGAGTACTCCAAAAACCCAACTCTAAGCTTGTCACATAGTTTGTGTTCAATAGAAACATGTTGATGTTAATCAATATTCAATCAACTCTGATAGAACAAAAAAAGTGTACCTCTTGGCATTTTCTCATTTATTCATCCACTTATTCATTCATTCAACAGTCAGGCCAGATGCTCTCCATGGTCAGTGCATCTCTCCAGCATGAGGCTGAAAGCTCCACGGGCTGGGGCTGCATTTCTGTGTGTGTGTGGGAGGGCGGTAATGGGGATTGATCTCAGGGGCACTCCTAGACCACTGAGCCACATCACCAGCCCTATTTTGCATTTTTTATTTAGAGACAGGGTCTCACTGAGTTGCTTAGAGCCTTGCTTTTGCTGAGGCTGGCTTTGAATTTGCAATCCTCCTGCCTCAACCTCCCAATCCTCTGGGATTACAGGCGGCAACACTGCACAGGGCTTGGGGCTGCACTTTTTTTCTCTGCAGTGTCCCGAGTGCCTGGCCTACAGCCTGCACCTAGTAGATCCTCAGCAAATATTTGTTTACTAAGGTAAGGAGATCAGAGGACAAGGGAAGTTCAGGGTCATTTAGACAGACTAACAGACAGACAAGGTGGTCTCATGTAGTCAGTCCCACAATTGGTGTGCTGGGGGGACACTAAGAGAAGCTGTCTGGGCTGGTCCCTGGTCCTCCTGGCTGGGAGCACTTGCAGTGTCCCATTAGGAAGTGGGAGGGCATTTCCTCTCACTGGAGAGAGAGAGAGGATGTGAGAATCTGAAGATGGTGTCAGTGATGCTAAAAGAAAAGTTTTAGACAATTAAACTTAGTAAAGTTTATTGAAGAAAAGAACAATTTAAGTGGGGCACACTGGCACACACTTATAATCCCTGCCACCTAGGAGGCTGAGGCAAGAAGATTGCAAGCTCAAGGTCAACCTCAGCAACTTAGTAAAAACCCTGTCTCAAAATAAGGGCTGGGGATATAGCTCAATGGTAAGGTGCCCTGGGTTCAACCTCCAATACCTCAAAACAAATGAATAAACAAACAGGACAGATTCCTGTGGAGGGAAAGTCTAAGTCAAAATGTATATTTATTTATAACAGTTTTGTATTAATTTTATTGAGGTACAATTAACATACAGTAAGATTTGCCACCTTTGCATGTGCATATGGTGCTGGGGATTGAACCCAGGACCTTCTGCATGTGAGGCAAGCACTCTACTGCCGCAGTCTCCGGCTGGGCACAAATCACGAGTCTCCACACAGCTTGTAGATTCAAACAGCAATTCTTTATTCCCGAACTCACACCGGCCGTCTACAAACACGTTCTGGGGGAATCCACGTTCTCTGCCCAAATCCACACCTGAGCTTCTGTCTCCCAAATATATTGTCTGACCCTAAGAACTCAAGAGGAAACCAGGCAGCAGGATACGCCCTATTCTAAAGGGGGAACACCCTAATCTCCTATTATGCTAAACCAGGAACACCCTAAACACGGATCCGCCCTGGTCCTTGAGCAAGGTCACCTTACATGCAATGTCCTGCAAAATGTCCTATTTCCATGAGTCCTTCCACTAAAGAAACATGGGGGTACGCTGGCAAGGAAATTGTCATACCTACTTGGCTGATGGCTCCCAGCACTCTACCAACTGAGTTATATCCCCAGCCCCTAGATTTGCCAATTTTAAGTATACAGTTTGGCGTGCTTCAACGAGCATGTGTAAATCATGTAATCACCACCGATACCATGATACAGAATATTGCCTTCCAAACAGTTTGTGTGGATCACTGTGCAATTCATCCCCTCCCCCAGCCCCATCCTGGCAATCCTTGGAGATGCTCTCTATTGCTAGTTGCATGGATACATATTTTGTTTTCTTTTAAATAATTATTTATTTTTATTCAGTGCTAAGGATCAAACTGAGTGTCTCACACATGTTAAACAAGTGCTCTGCCACTAAGCTACAGCTACAGCCCCTGAACACATATTTTCATTTCTCTTGGGTAATTTAAGAATGGAATTGCTGGGACATAATGCAAATGTATGTTTATAAGACCACCCAGCTCACTGCACAGAAGAAGAAATATAATCCATCAATAAACATAAGAAAAAGATGTTCATCATCTCTAGCGACTAGAGAAATGCAACCCAAAACTACTCTAAGATTTCATCTCACTCCAGTCAGATTGGCAGTTAGGAAGAATATAAGCAACAATAATGTTGTCGAGGATGTGGGGGAAGAGGTACACTCATCCATTGCTGGTGGGACTGCAAATTGGTGCAACTACTATGGAAAGCAGTATGAAGATTCCTCAGAAAACTTGTAATGGAACCACCATTTGACTCAAACTATCCCACTCCTTGGTTTATACCCAAAGGACTTAAAAGCAAACTACAGTGATGCAGACACATCAATGTTTATAGCAGCTCAATTCACAATAGCTAAACTATGGAACCAACCTAGATGTCCTTCAACAGGTGAATAGATAAAGAAATTGTGGTATATATACACAATAGAATATTACTCAGCCTTAAAGAAGAATGAAATTATGGCATTTGCAGGTAAATGGATGGAGCTGAAGAATATCATGCTAAGCAAAATAAGCCAAACCAAAAAAAACAAAGGCTGAATGTTTTTTCTGATAAGCAGATGCTAATCCATAATGGGGGAAGAATGAAGGAATTTTGGATTGTGCAGAGGGGAGGGATAGGGTTGTGGAGATGGGAAGGACGGTAGAATGAGACAAACATTATTACCCTATATACATGTTTGATTATACTACTGGTGTGACTCTGTACCATGGACAGCCAGAGGAAGAAGTTGTGCTCCATTTCTGTTCAATGTGTCAAAATGCATTCTACTGTCATGTATAACTAACCAGAACAAATTTTTAAAATATAAATTTAATTTAAAGAAAAGACTACCAAGCTTTCTCCCAGTGTGGGTGTTCCATTTTGTTTTCCCATCAACTATATATGAGAGTTTTAGTCGCTCCACATCATTACTAATTGTTATGACCAGTTTTTTTTTTTTTGAGGTGCTGGGAATCAAATCCAGGGCCTCCTGCATGGTAGCCAAATACTCCACCTGTATGACCTGTATTCAACCTGGAAAGGTTGAAGTATCTGATTGCTTTCATTTGCATTTATCTATCAGTGCTTTGGGGGGAGGGGTTGTACTGGGGAATAAACCCAGGGGTGCTCTACCACTGAGCTATATCCTCAGCCCTTTTATTTTTATTTTGAGACAGGGTCTTCCTAAATTGCTAAGGCTGGTCTAGAATCTGTACTCCTCCTGCCTCAGCCTCTGGAATTGCTGGGGTCACAGGAACACACCACTGCAGCCACCAAGCACCTTTTAATCTGATTATTTGTTATCTCAATATCTTTGACAAAATATCTGCTCAAAAATTTGCCCATTTTATATTAGCTTTTGTATTTTCTAACTGTTGAATTATAAGAATTCTTTGCTGATGTGAGTCCTTTGTCAGATATATGTTTTGTAAACATTTTCTCCCAAACTGTTTTTGCCTTTAATTTTTTAAAAATTTTTTAGTTGTAGTTGAACATAATACCTTTGTTTTATTTATTTTTATGGGTTGCTGAGGATCGAACCCAGGGCCCTGCACACACTAGGCAAGTGCTCTACCACTGAGCCACAATCCCAGCCTCTTTTTATTTTCTTAATGGTGTCTTCTGAACAGCAAAAATGTCCAATTTTGATTGTCTAATTTGTCAAATTGTTCTTTGAGAGCTTATGCTATTTGTGTTCTATTTAATAATTTTTTTCCTAAACTTTTCCACTATGTTTTCTTCTAGAAAGGGTAGGTTTTACTTTGTAGGTTTTACACTTAGGTCTATGATGGCTTTCAAGTTAAATTTCTGTACATGATGCAGGGTAAGGGATGAGGTTTTGTTTTCACATAGATATCCAATCATTCCAGACCTTCTTTTGAAATGATTATCTTTTACTATCAAACTGCCTTGGGGGCTGGGGTGTGGCTCAGTGGCAGAGGCCTTGCTAAACTTGCTGAGCTCCTGAGTTCCATCCCCAGCACACACACACACACACACACACACACACACAAACACACACCACAAACAAACAAAACAACAACTACTAGTACCTCTACTGGAAATCAGGAAATCAACATATGTGTCAACTCATTTCTGAACTGTGTTCTGTCTGGCTGTTCACTGTTTCAGGTGTCTATCCTTATACCCAATGCCATCCTAGCTTGATCACTGTAGCTTTATTATGAGCCTTGGACTCAGGTAATGGAAGTCCTCGAACTTCGTTTGTATTTTTCAGGGTTATTTTATTTTTTTTAGATCTAAACTTCATTTATATTTTAGAATCAGTTAATTTCTTAAAAAAATGCCCCCTGAGGTTTTGGTTGGCATTGCATTAATCTACAGATCAGTATGGAGAAAACTGACATTGTAGGGGCACTCAGTATTGTGATGCATGCACAGGGCTTAGCTCCTATTTATTTAAATCTTTAATTTCTCTCAGCAGTGTTTTGTACTTTTTGGTGTATAGCTTTAAAATGTCCTCTACTAAAAATTACTAACCTTTGCTATTTTTTTAATTCTTTTTTTTTTTGAGTTGTTGATGGACCTTTATTTTATTTATTTTTATGTGGTGCTGAGAATCAAACCCAGTGCTTCACACATGCTAAGCAAGTGCTCTGCTGCTAAGCCACAACCCCAGCCCTACCTTTGCTATTTTTGATACTATGTAAGTGGTATTTTAAAAATTTCAATACCTGGTTGTTTATTATTAGTATTAGAAATACAATAGCTGAGCTGGGGTTGTGGCTCAGCAGTAGAGCACTCGCCTCACACATGCAAGACCCTGGGTTCGATCCTCAGCACCATATAAAAATAAAAAAGTGAAATAAAGGTATTGTATCCAACTACAACTAAAAAAATAAATATTAAAAAAAAAAAGAAATACAGGGCTAGGGATGTGGCTCAAGCAGTAGCGCGCTCGCCTGGCATGCGTGTGGCCCGGGTTCGATCCTCAGCACCACATAGAAACAAAGATGTTGTGTCCGCCAAAAACTAAAAAAAAAAATAAACATTAAAAAAAAAAAATTCTCTCTCTCTCTCTCTCACTCTATCTTTAAAAAAAAAAAAAGAAATACAATTGCCTTTTGCAAATGGACCTTTGTATTCTACAACACTGTTAAATTCATTATTTGGTCTAGTAGCTTTTTGTATGTGTGTGGATTCTGTAGGATTTTCTACAATCATGTTGCTATGAATAAAGTTGTTTTATTTCTTCTTTTACAATCGGTGTGCCTTTTATTTATTTTTCCTTCCTTTCTCCCTCCTATTTTCCCTCTGTCCTTTCTTCCTTGTCTCACTGGGTTGCCCAGGCTGACCTTGAACTCCTTGGTTGGAGCAATCCTCTTCCTCAGCCTCCCAGGAGTGCTTGCCACTGTGCCCACCTTATTTATTTTTCTTGCTTTACTACCTTGGCTAGGACCTTCAGTACAATATCAAATACAGTGGGGAAGGTAGACATTCTTAGTTTGCTCTTGCTCTTAGGAGTTGTCTAGTTTATTGCCATAAAATCTTCAATTGTCCCTTATTATTCTTTTAATATCTACAGAATCCACTGGACATGGTGGTACACACCCATAATCCCAGATTCTCAGGAGGCCGAGGCAGGAGGATTACAAGTTCAATGCCAGCCTCAGCAACTTAGTGAGGCCCTAAACAACTTAGCAAGACCCTGTCTCAAAAAATGAAAAGGTTTGGGATATGGCTCAGTGGCTAAGTGCCCCTGGGTTCAATCCCCAGTACCAAAACCAACCAACCAACCAAAAACCTACAGAATCCATGGTGATATCATTTCTGATATTAGTAATTTGTGTCTTTTTTCTTTTTTCCCCCCAACCAATCTAGTTCAGGGCTTATCAGTTTTATCCAAAGAACTAGGTTTTGGTCTTGTTGATTTTCTCTCCTGCTTTTCTATTTTCTATTTCATTTTTTCTTTGGATTTTACTACTTCCTTTTTGTTTGTTTGCTTACTTTGGTTTTGATTTTTTGTCCTCTTTCTAATTCCTTAAGGTGGAACCTGAGGTATACTAGATTCTAGAACTTTCCTCATTTTTATTTTATTTTTTAAAAATATTTATTTTTCAGTTTTAGGTGGACACAATATCTTTATTTTTATGTGGTATTGAGGATGGAATCCAGTGCCTCAGACAAGCTAGGCAAGCAATCCGCCACTGAGCCACACCCCTGGCCCACTTTCTTCATTTTTAACATTAGCATTTAGTGCTCTAAATATCCCCTTAAATACTTCTTTACTGGCATCCCCAGAATTCTTACATATTGTATATCAGTTTCACTCAGTTCAGTTTCTAGAAAAAATAATAAATATAAAAGTTTCTAATTTTTCTTTTGATTTTCTTTGACCCATGAGTTATACAGAAGTGGACTATTTTGCTGAGTATCAGTGGCACACCCCTGTAATGCCCCAATTCGGGAGATTAAGGCAGTAGGATCACAAATTCAAGGCCAGTCTAGGGAACTTAGCAATCTGTCTAATAATAAGAAATAGAAAAGGAATGTGGGGGCGGGGATTGAGTTTGTGGCTTAGCAGTAGAGCTTTTGCCTAGCATGTGTGAGGCACTGGGTTCAATCCTCAGCACCACGTAAAAATAAATAAAACAACGATATTAAAAAAAAAAAAAAGGAATGGGGATATGACTCAGTAGTAAAGCACTTCTAGGTTCTATTCCTAGTACCATTCCCTCCCTGCCAAAAAAAAAAAAGTGTGTTATTTTGCTTCCAAATATTTTGGAATTTTCCAGATATCTTTCTCTTATTATTTCTAAATTTTGTGGTCACAGAACATACTTTTTGTGACTTAAATTGTTTTAAATTTATTGAGTTGTTATATTACAGAATACTGCATCTTGGTAAATGTTCTATATGTGCCTAAGAAAAACACCAATTTTGCTGCTATCGGGTAAAGTGTTCTACAAATGTCTATTAGGTCAAAATGGTTGATAGTATTCCTCAGGTCTACTCTCTCCTTGCTGATTTCATCTACTTGTGCTTCAGTCATTGAGAATTTGAATTTGCTACTGTGAAGGTTTGTTTTTCCTAGCAGTCAATCCATTTTTGCTTCTTATAATGTGAAGCCCTGTTCTTGGGTGCATAAATGTTTAGGATTGTTATTTCTTCTTAATTAACTGACCTCTTTATCATTATAAAATGACCTTCTTTAATCCTGATAATATTCTTTGCTCAAAAATTTACTCATCTGCTCAGTTGAGATAGGCCCCAACCTTAAACTCAGGGTCTCTGCAAGCTGATTGAAGTTCACTGCCAATTCCAATACAGTGAGTGTCCACAGTGCACCAAGAGAACACAGAGAAGGGGAACCCTGCCCAAATCTGATGATTTTTGAGGAGCTAGATATTCCAAGGAAGAGGAAAGTCCCATGCAAAAGATGATATACTGGATTGGGACATGACAGATGCTAGGATTTTAACATGGCCCTCAAATTTCATGTGCTGGAAAGTTAATTCCCAAATTAAGTATTTGAAGGCTGATGGTATTTGGAAGTAAGGCCTTTAACTGGATCAGATGAGATTGTCAGAGTGGGACCCCATGATGGGACTGGTAGCTTTACAGGAAGAGGAATAGAAACCTAAGCAGACACATACTTTCTCCGTCTTGTCATGTGATACCCTCTACCATATTATGATACAGTAAAGAAGGCCCTCACCAGATGCCACACAGATGCCAGCATTATGATCTTGGATTTCCCAGCCTCAAAAACCATAAATCAAATAAACTTCTGGTCTTTATAAATTACCCAATTCTTGGTATTTTCTTATACCAATAGAAAATAAACTAAGCGGGGCTGGAGATATAGCTCAATTGGTAGAGTGCTTGCCTAAAATGCACAAGGCCCTGGGTTCAATCCCCAGCACCATAAAAAAAGAAAAAAGGAAGATGAAATAAGAAGGTGTGGTATATCTGAGGTTCCCACAAACAAGGCCTTATGGCCAAAGGGCAGAGAGGGGATAGGAGACAAACTTTGACTAAGATGTCAGATCTGGTTTTTTTTTTTTTTTTTTTTTTGTACCAGGGATTAAATCCAGCGGCACTTTACCATTTAGCCACATTCCCAGCCTGTTTTTTTTTTTTTAAAAAATTAATTTAAAGACAGGGTATTGCTTGCTAAGTTGCTTAGGGCCTTGCTATATTGCTGAGGCTGGTTTTGAACTTCTGATCTTCCTGCCTCAACCTCTGTCTCAGCCTCCCAAGCTACTGGTGTGTGCCACTGTGCCCGGCTAAGATGTCAGATCTTTCTGGCCACTGAATGAATAATACATAGAAGAAGAGTAAGGAAAGGAGGCTGTTCCTTTTGTGTAGGCATGAGATGATGGTGGTCTGCAGTAGGCCAGTGGCAGTGAAGACGGCAAGGAAAGACAGGAGGTGGAATTAATAGGACTTCCTTCCTTTTTTTTTTTTTTTTAGAGAGAGTGAGAGATGGAGAGAGAGAGAGAGAGAGAGAGAGAGAGAGAGAGAGAGAGAGAGAGAATTTTTTTAATATTTATTTTTTAGTTTTCGGCGGACACAACATCTTTGTTTGTATGTGGTGCTGAGAATCGAACCCGGGCCGCACGCATGCCAGGCGAGCGCACTACCGCTTGAGCCACATCCCCAGCCCAGGACTTCCTTCCTTGCCTAACATATTGCATGAGCCTTCTAACTGGCTGCTTCTACTCTTGCCTCTCACTCCCTCCTGCCCCCATCCAGTGTATTCCAAAACAGAAAACGCATTGATCTTTGAGTCCTATGTGAGAGCAGATCACACTTTTGCTCAACACCTTCCAACAGATCCTCATGTCACTCAGAATAAAAGCCTGGGATGGCCAATATAATGTGGCCCTTGATCCTTCTCCTATTATTCATCCTTTGCTAGGTCTTCTCTAGCCACACTCACCTCCTCCAACAAACCAGGACCAGATCACCTGTAGTGGCATTTCTTTATTCAGAAATCCACTTGGCTCATGCTCTCACCTCCTTCAAGTCTTTGCTCAAAGGTCACCTTCTCAGTGATGCTTACCTGACTATCCTTGATGATACTGCATCCTGCTTCAAGTGCCCTCCCACAGTACTGATTCCCTTTATTCTGCTCTTCTTTTCCCCTCTAGCCCTATGAATTTCCAACATATTACATAATTCATTCATATTATATGTAGTGTTTATTGTCTATCACATTCCCTTTATTCTGCTCTTCTTTTCCCCTCTAGCCCTATGAATTTCCAACATATTACATAATTCATTCATATTATATGTAGTGTTTATTGTCTATCACATTTACTAGGGAAATGGCCATAAAGGCAGAGGTCTTTCTTTTGTTCACTGTCTCTAGAAGAGGAGACATACTTGTAGACAGACAGGTAACAAATGGCTTAATTACCAGGCTGAATGTCCGGGCAGACAGAGAAACACGGCATGCTGCCCAGGTTTCTCAGTCCAGGGACACAGAATTCTTTTGAAAGCAAAGGAGACCTCAGCTGGAAGCCAGACATGGGAGTCATCAACATCTGGGTGATGGTGGTGGGGTTGAATCCACAGAAGAAATCATATAAGAAAAGTAGCAATGGGACTAAGATGAACCCAAAATTTTACAAAATGGTGGGAGAGGGAGGGGCAGTTGCGTAGCTAGAAAGAAAAAAGTAGGGGCGTGTGGGTGGCACAAGTTTATTAGACTTTCAGGTAGGTGAGAGAGATTGAGTCAATAAAGACTGAAAGTGGATGATTGGATGTAGTCAGTAAAAAGTCATAAATGGCTTTATGGGGGAGCCAACTCAGTGACTGATTAGAAGCTCAACCTGTAAGGTCAACAGGTGGGGGGCGGGAGGATGACTGAGAATAATAGCTTGGGCATTTATAGGCTGACAGACCTAAGGAATCTTAGGACAGGTCTTGCTAAGCCTCTGAACCACAACTGTCCCACGTTTAATATGGCAATAGCACCACCTAGCTGATCAACTTTGACGACTGATGGTTAAAAGAGATGACGAAGGAAAATACAGGGCGCAAAGTGAGTGTCTTAGTTTCATTTTGTTAATGACAGCATTGAGTTGGCAGCGACCCAGACACCGATTGAAATAGCGGACAGCCCAGGACCAGTGTCCCCAGATAAGGACAGCAAAACCGTAGGCACAGAAAAGGACACCGGCATGCGGCGCTGAAAAGTCAATCCCTTGGCGCAGACGGAGAATACTCGGTCCCAAGATTAGGAGGATCTAATTAGCTCAGCCTTCTCCTCAGACCCTGCACACCTAACTGCCCCTCCCTTTCGTGGAGGGGCAAACGTTTCCAGAGGCCGGACAGGGATCACCTGCCCATGAACAGGGCTTTGCCTACTCGCCGCAGTCGGGGAAGGACCTAGACCTAGGCAACGGGGCCCACCGCCCCTAGCAACCACTCACCCGCTTTTCTCTTTCTATAGGCCAAACAATTTTCCTTTCTTTTTCTTATTGGTCCGCGTAACTTTCTCGCAACCAATCAGTGGCAGCCACGGGACCCAACTCACTCCCACACAACTCGAGGGGTGATCATGGAGGGGAAGAATTTCTGTTTTCTGCAGCCAGTTTTTCCCAGAAAGCACCTTATTTGTCAGACTGTTGTGATATTCCTGTAACGAGGCGCTAAGACATTTTATTTCTCTTAGGCCTACTGTATAGCCTGACCCTTGTTCACTACCCCCTACAAGTGGCACGGCCTGCAAAATGCTCCACCTTCCAGTGGCTCTGAGAGCCGGACTGGGGACTGGGTTGAGTCCACCCAGCGGTAGAGACCATACCATCTGTGACTAGTAGGTAGGGGGACAACCTCTTCCGTTACCCTCTTCCGCTCCGGCCACCTCTCTCACCTCTTGCTTAGCCCTATTCGGTAAGCACATATCCCCAAAACGGCGGCAAAACCTCTGCTCCCAGCACCACGCAAGGCGCGCGGTGGAAGCAAACGAAGGGCACACTTGGTACGGTCCACGCCGCGCCCCGCGCCGCCGGAAGTGAGGTGTCTTACCCCCGAAGTTCCGGTTCGCAGGGGGTGGGGAGTGTTGTTAACCCGAGCGGCTGCCGCAGTCGCGGAGATTGAGCGGGCTCGCGGCGCTGGGCTCCTGGTGAGTGAAGTGAAGTGGGCTCCGGGATGTGGTTGGGGTCGGGACCAAGACCTTCCTGTTAAAGTCACCGGGATCGGCTCGCCCCCTCAGTCCCGCCGCCTGCTTTCGGCCTGTCAGCTGGCCGTAGACCTCAGTCGCCGGCGCGGCCACGGAAGCTGGGCCCCGCCTGCGACGCTCACAACTCCTGGCGCTCACAGGTGCGCGGCTGCGAAGCTGACCCGAGTCCCTCTGTCCCGCACTGCACCCTGCTGGTCGGCCGTTTCTTAGTGCCCCGAGTTGATATAGCTCCGGGGGTTGGGGGGCGCCAGGGTTCCAGGCTGACGTACCCCGCCCGCTCCCGCGGGGCGCGCGTCCGCACTGACCACCCTGGCACAGCTGTCACCCGCACTGCTGCCTCCCCGGGCTGTGCCCCTCTGCGGCTTTGCTTCGCCCAGTCCAGGCCGAGCGTTCCCGCCCCTGGAGCAGATTTTTGCTTTTGCCACAAACCCCAGCACCTTCACCCTAGGGTCAGCGGTGGCAGTCCCCCCCACCCCCCACTGGTCCTCCAACAATGCTTCTTTTCCTCATTGCCTCCCCAGAGGAGGCGGCGGCTTGGCAGGCAGCGTGGAAAGAGCCCTAGATCTGAAACTAGACTGACCCAGGTTTCATATCAGTGTGATCGCTTAACCCCTTTGAGGCTCAGTTTCTTTATTTGTGAAATGGGGAAACGGGAAACATATGCTTTTCTTGATCTGATGGTTGTGATAGTAAAGTGAGATTTTACCCTCTTTATCCCGTTGACGTTGTGCCAGGCACTATGCTAGATTTGCATAGGATGGGCAATACACGTTATTGTCTTTCCTTTCCCCACGCAGGTCTGCGGGCCAGGGCAATGTTCCGCACCGCAGTGATGATGGCGGCCAGCCTGGCGCTGACCGGGGCCGTGGTGGCTCATGCCTACTACCTCAAACACCAGTTCTACCCCACTGTGGTGTACTTGACCAAGTCCAGCCCCAGCATGGCAGTGAGTTCAGGGCTCAGGGAGGGCAGAACTCCCTGGGAGGGAAGGAGGAGTCTGCCTAGGGCAGAGGCGGGGCTACAGGTCAGTAGGGGAGAAGTAGCCACTAGCTGCCTAAGTTTAAATAAACTGGTGAAGTCTTGGGGAGGTTCCTGAATGATGAGCTCCAGGCAGAGGAAAGCAGAAAGTGACCCCAAACCATAGCCTTTCCCCACTCCTAGGTCCTGTACATCCAGGCCTTCGTCCTTGTCTTCCTTTTGGGCAAGGTGATGGGCAAGGTGTTCTTTGGGCAGCTGAGGGCAGCAGAGATGGAGGTAAGATGTTGGTGGTTCAAAGATGAGGGGCAGGGTGTTGGGCAAGCAGAATGTCTGGATTCCACATCATCCCCTGCCCAACCCCTAGCACCTTCTGGAGCGTTCCTGGTATGCTGTTACTGAGACTTGTCTGGCCTTCACCGTTTTTCGGGACGACTTCAGCCCTCGCTTTGTTGCGCTCTTCACCCTCCTCCTCTTTCTCAAATGTTTCCACTGGCTGGCTGAGGACCGTGTGGACTTTGTGAGTTGGGAGTGGCCAGTGGGCAGGCTTATGGAGCAATGAGGGCTGGATTGGGCATATGGGAGGACTCCAGCCTTCCTGATGGGTCACTCTGCTCTGCTTTAGATGGAACGCAGCCCCAATATCTCCTGGCTCTTTCACTGCCGAATTGTCTGTGAGTGAGATCTGTGGAAGGGAAGGGAGGGAGCTGGAGGGAGGACAGGAACCATAGAGGAATGGAAGGTGAAAAGTCACTAGCCATGGACCTGTACCCCAGAGCACAAGCCATCCCTCAGCCTGCAGCTGTACAGGAAAGATAATTTAGGAAGTTAATTTGCATCGTCTGTGCCCTGTTCCACTCCAGGGCTTCTTAACTGCTGAGCCTTATCTTTCTGCCTCCTCACCTGGAGGCTGCCCCAACAACCCACTGCCATGGCAAAACTTAAGTTTCCAGAGGGCTGAGATCAGTGGAATGTGCCCACCTGACTAGGTGGCTGGGCCATGGTGGGCTTGAAGGTGGGGTTGTCCTAGAGCAGAAGTTGCTGTCAGGCCCTGGGCTAATCCTATCCTACCCCATTTGGGGGTCCCCACAGCCCTTATGTTCCTCCTGGGTATCCTGGACTTCCTCTTCGTCAGCCACGCTTATCACAGCATCCTGACCCGTGGGGCTTCTGTGCAGCTGGTGTTTGGCTTTGAGGTAAAACTGGCTTGGGAGTTTGGAGAGACAAGTCCAAGGTGGCACTGCATGTTACTGAGTAACCCAACGGACCCTTACTGAGCAGCTGCTGTGTGGCCACCAGGGAACAGTGATCAGTCAGTCATGGTACCCCTCATACACTCCTAGTTGATGACAGGAGGGCACAAAAGAGGTTGCAGACAAGGCCTGACCTGGGCTCAGGGAAGTTTTCCTGGAGGCTGATGCTAGAGTTGGCTCTGCATAGGTGGATGGACAGGAGAGAATTAGCTGGATGGGCCACCGGGGAGGCGTGTCAGCATTTGTCAAGTGTCCACTGTATACCAGTCTTGTGCTGAGCCGCTGACCTGCATTTCTTAATCAGCAAGACAACGCTGCTATAAATAAATAGTTAATTCTGCATTTTACAGATGAGCAAGTTGAGGTTGAGTGAACTGCCTGAAGTCATAGTGAGCTGGGGAGCTGGGAAGACAGGCTGTGTTCAGATCCTGTGCTGGTAACACGGCACCCTGCTGTGCTGGGGCCCTGGCACTGCAGAGCATGGCTGGATTAAGGGGAGCTGGTGTTTACATCCCCCTTGTGCCCCTCTCCCCTCCAGTATGCCATCCTGATGACAATGGTGCTCACCATCTTCATCAAGTATGTGCTACACTCCGTGGACCTCCAGAGCGAGAACCCCTGGGACAATAAAGCTGTGTACATGCTCTACACAGAGCTGTTCACAGGTGAGGGCAGCCTGGACCTCTCCTGACCCAGACCAGAATCTCCTATTCTACCTGCCAGACCCTGTGACCAGGTCTCTGCATCCTTACCCCCAGGCTTTATCAAGGTTCTGCTGTACATGGCCTTCATGACCATCATGATCAAGGTGCACACCTTCCCGCTCTTTGCCATCCGACCCATGTACCTGGCCATGAGGTGAGCCCAGCCCTGTCCCTTTAGTCTCCTAACCTGATCCCTCCCCCTCCCTGCATTTACTGACTATTGTTTCAGGCAGTTCAAGAAAGCTGTGACAGACGCCATCATGTCCCGCCGAGCCATCCGCAACATGAACACACTGTAAGTGGGCTTGTCCCAGGTTCTCTCCCAAACACTGTCCCAGGTCACCTTGCTTTCAGCTCTGGTTCTGACACATGCTCTGCCATCCTAACCAGGTATCCAGATGCCACTCCTGAGGAACTTCAGGCAATGGACAATGTCTGTATCATCTGCCGAGAAGAGATGGTCACTGGTGCCAAGAGGCTGCCCTGCAACCACATCTTCCACACCAGGTGGGAGGGGCCCTGGGAACCTGTACATCAGATCACAGGCCCCTGGAGACCTGCTGACCACTACCTGGTCTTAATCCCTAGCTGCCTGCGCTCCTGGTTCCAGCGACAGCAGACCTGCCCTACCTGCCGAATGGATGTCCTAAGAGCATCTCTGCCAGCCCAGTCACCACCACCTCCTGAACCTGCGGATCAGGGGCCACCCCCTGCCCCTCATCCTCCACCACTCCTGCCTCAGCCCCCTAACTGTAAGTATCCCTTCATTTGGCCATATGTTGGGTACTTCCCCAGAGTTGGGAATGGGAGATGCTGGGGAATCCAAGTCTCTGCCCTCCAAGTCTGGGCCAGAGAGGGTGAAAAGACGAGAAATAAATGATTATAATCACTGTAACCAGTGCTGAGCTCAGGCCCTGGGAGCAGAGGACACAGCTCCCAGTAGCCAAGCTCCCTGTTTGGGAGTGGGGTCAATATCAGTTCAGTGGTCTTCTTACCATCCTGTCTTGTCTTCTCTCTGCAGTCCCCCAGGGCCTCCTGCCTCCTTTTCCTCCAGGCATGTTCCCGCTGTGGCCCCCCATGGGTCCCTTCCCACCTGTCCCACCTCCCCCAAGCTCCGGAGAGGCTGCAGCCCCTCCATCCACCAGTGCAGGTGAGCCTTTGGGTACTGCAGCAGCTGCAGGGTGGCAGGAATGGATCCAGAGACCCCACAGCACTGATTTCTCATTCTGCACTTCAGCAGCCCTTTCTCGGCCCAGTGGAGCAGCTACAACTACAGCTGCTGGCACAAGTGCCCCTGCCCCAGCACCTGGCTCTGCGCCAGAGGCTGGCCCTGCCCCAGGCTTTCCCTTCCCTCCTCCCTGGATGGGTATGCCCCTGCCGCCACCCTTTGGTAAGTTGGACCATTCTCTGGGATATTCTAGAAGGTGTAGGGGGGTATCAGGCCCAGGTAGCCAAACTGAGCCTCCACCTCTTCCAGCCTTCCCCCCCATGCCTGTGCCCCCTGCGGGCTTTGCTGGGCTGACCCCAGAGGAACTGCGGGCTCTGGAGGGCCATGAGCGGCAGCACCTGGAGGCCCGGCTGCAGAGCCTGCGTAACATCCACACTCTGCTCGACGCCGCCATGCTGCAAATCAACCAGTATCTCACTGTGCTGGCCTCTTTGGGGTATGTCTACATGGGAATATGGGGGCCACAGAGTGTTTGCAAGAAAGTGGGGAGCTATGTAGTTGCCAAGAAGAGGTCCCTCACCGTTGTTCTTGGCATGTCTCCCTTGATACCCCCTAATACCTACTTACTCAGGTCACCTATCTCCAGACATTCTCAGGGTCTCTGGGCTTTACTCCCAGTGCCTTTATCCTCCCACTCCAGAGGCACATCTGGAGCTAAGAAAGAGTGATGTTTATTAGTGAGCTGACCTTGAATCTTACTCCTTTATATTTTTAACTCAAATTATTCCTAGCTTTAGCTCATCACCTAATACCTTACTGACACTAAGAAATGCCCCTGAATTGAAGAAACAGTTAATGCAAAGTTACTTGGGGCGGGGGGGGGGGGGGGGGGAGTGCTGGGTACATGGGAGCCAGCCTGATCTGAATTCAAGTGCTAGTCCCATTGTTCACTTGCTTTGTGATCTCCTTCACCTCATGAGAATAGTGGAGTTTCTATTTACAGAGGTGACATGTACCAAGTGCCTTGCACCTAATAGTGACAACACAGGCTTGGAGGGAAGCCAGAGTTAAGACTTTAGCATTTTGTGATTATTCAACAAATGCCCTGTGAAGTCCTGATGCCCCTGAGCAGAGACTGCAGGGGAAAAGGAGAGATGGGTCAGCAGTCCACCTCCAAGTGTTTTGAGAACACTTTGTGGCCCTTGAGTCACTCCACAGGAGCGTCCATTCCAAGTGTGTTCCTTTGTGCCTGATAGTCACAGGGGCACATTGTCCTAGACTGTCCTATAAGGCTTGACAAGAACAGAACAATCTGCCCAAGCTAGGTTACCAAGGCTGGACCTACTTTCTGTCCCCTGTCCCTAGGCCCCCCCGGCCTGCCACTTCTGTCAACCCTGCTGAAGAGACTGCCTCTCCAGTGGTCGCTGCTGCCTCCTCTACCAGCATCCCCAGCTCTGAGGCTACCACCCCATCTCCAGGAGCCTCCCCACCAGCCCCTGAAACTGAAAAGCCTCCAGGTAGGTTTGATCAGCCTTTAGGGATCTGGCTGGGGCTTCTCCGGGTTCCACTTCTGACTTCTTTATCCTCAGCTCCTGAGTCAGTGGGTGCCGAGGAGCTGCCTGAAGATGGAGAGCCTGATGCTGCAGAGCTCCGCCGTCGCCGCCTACAAAAGTTGGAGTCCCCTGTTGCCCACTGACACTGCCCCTGTCCTCACCCTGTCCCCGCTCTCTTGAGCAGCCCTCGCTGGAACAAGTCCTGCCACCAAGTGCCAGCTCCCTCTCTGCACCAGGGAGTAGTAACCCCAGCTCTGAAAAAGAGGAGGCATCCCTGAGGCCAAGTGGAAAGAGGCTGAGTTCCCAGTCCAAGACTCCAGCCCTGAGGCCCAGGCAGGCATGGGGATGCTGGGTCAACTTCAGCATTCCTTGCCACCTCTTCAGCCCTGTGTTCTGCTGGGGCATAGCTGGAGCTGTGAAAGCAAAAGGTTCAGCCTCTGAGAACCCCCTTCTTTCCCATCCATTTCTGGGAGAAGGGGCAGCCCCTCCAAGCCCTACTTGTATGGGGGGGTCACACTGCAGTGCCGAACAGTATTAGTTCCCATACCCAAGTGTGGACCCCAGAGGGGCTGGAGGCAGGCCGGGAACTTGCCCTGGCCCTCCTGCCAAGACTGGTACAAATTTCCTTTTCTTACCCTGATCTCCCCCAGAAGCCCCTTTGTGGTGGTGGCTATGCCCCCTGTGCCCTGTGGCATTTCCACGTCTTACTGGCAACCACACAACTCAGGGAAAGGAGTGCCTGGGGGTGGGGGGCAGGCGGGCAGCACTGAGGGACCCTGCCCTGCCCCTCCCCCAGGCCCTTTCCCCTGCAGCTTCTCTTAGGTGAGGCTGCCTCAGTCTCACCCTGTAGCCACTGCCCAGCCACAGCCGGGCTGGGGGCTAGTGTGCTGCTCCTTAACCACTGCAACCCAGAATCCAAGGAAGGCCACTTCTCACCTTGCAGAACTTAAGATTCTTAAGTTCAGAAGGATTGGAACTACTACCTTACCTGGTGGCTTTTGGCTTAAATTTTATCTTTTGAATTTGAATGCCCATCCCCAGGAAAGAGGAGCCAGAAGTGCAGCTCCTCCTCTCCACTTTAGAACAGGCTCTGGGCCAGGCAGGGACCACAGGAGCCAAGGCCTGCCTGTCCCTGTCTTTCTTCCCCTTGGTTTTGTGTTACAAGAGTTGCTGGAGACAGTTTCAGATGATTATTTAATTTGTAAATATTGTAAAAATTTTAATAGCTTAAATTGTATATACGGCCAAATAAAAACTTGCATTAATGATTGGTGGGGCTTATGTCAGGATCAGGGTTGGGCTCCTTTTTCTTACCAAGACTATGGACTTGATAATGGTCTGTAATTTCCAGGAGTAGATACTTGACTATTGAACAACTACAAAGACATACCTATTTGCATATGGAGAAACTGAGCCCCAGAGAGAAATCAGTACCCTACCTTAGGTCAGAGACCAAGAGCAGGATCCAAACGCGGTCTTAGCCAGTTTGAGGGAAGGGGAGGAACCTCAGGTCTTTGACCTGGGTGACTCCAGGGTGGGGAAAGTGTGAAGGCTAGTTGACTATGGGTGGACCACTCACAGGAGTAAAAGGCCTGCAACTTCCTGCCTGCAGGTCAACAGGCTGGGAGGATGGGCTTGGGCCAGACTGCGAGGAGCTGCTGAGTACCATCTTATGGCCTGGCCAGGCCAGCCAAAGCTAATCACTTGACTTCTTAGAGCTGGAAACCCAGTTAAGTCTAAGTGGTTTGGAATGGAACAGGGACCAGGGCTGGGATTCCCACCTCTCCCTGGGCTACATGGCTATCTATGCTCTGGTGCCCAGGAATGCACTTGAACTTAAGGCTTTTCTCAGGACCCTGTGCTGAAGTCAACAGTGTTTTACAAACCCTCCAGGACCAAGCCAGGTCTGATCTACAGCAAAGGTTCAGGAATGCTCCTGGCAGTGAGCTCCCAGAGGGCTGAGGAAGGATGTGCCTAAAGGCTCTGCCCTGTGAACCCTCCCCCAAAGGGGGTTGCACTGTCATTTCCAGCCCCAAGTAACATGCCACAGTGAGGGGAAGGACATCAGATAATGTCCTCTCCTAGCTTGGTGGTTCAAGGAGGGTCTCATGCTTGAGAGCTTTCCCCTAATGGACACCTGTGCATAGGGACCTGTTTCCCTCTTTATGTAAGAAAGGCCTGGCCCCACAGCCTTTTAGCCTTTATACTCTGCCCTGTCCAAGCCCTTAACCCTGATTTTTGTATCCTGTCCCAGGGGTTCCAATACATTGCAACTTCCAAGGTCCCCTGAACTCCAGTTTGTGGGGGACTATGCCATGCAGGTTGCTCAGGAGGCTTCAGAAGCCCTTCTCAAGGAGCCAGGCTTTAAGCTGCTCATCAAAGTAGCCCTTGACTCGAAGGGTACCAGTCACCTCATTAACCTGGGTAATAGGTGTCTTCCCCAGCAGTGGGCTCAGAAAATCTTCCACATCCTTCTGTAGGGCCTGGGAAAAGATGATAAATTGGGTCTGATCAATAGTCCATCTCAGACTACTGTCCTTTTAGCCCCCCAAAGTACAGAACCATACCCTGCTACCACCCCTTCCCTACTCACCCAGATATCCCCCTCCACTTTCCGGATCACAGTCATTTGGCGGTTGCCATGTGTGATGTCCTTGTAGACAGGGATGTTGTGCATTCGAGAGCGCCGCACAAAGTAGGGCAGGTTGGGTGGGGGATCTGTCAGTGATGGATATTGATAAGCCATTCATTCTAGACCTCACACAACAACAGTCAAGGCCCTTCCCCTCACAAAAATCAGCAGAGGGTTATTGCAACCAACTGGACCAAGCCAACTACAGACTTCATATCAGGGCATCTCTTTCCTTCAGTTTATAGTCAGGACCAAATTGTTTATCCTGGTATCATGTAAGTGGTTTGGAATGGAGCAGGGACCAGGGCTGGGATTCCCACCATTCTGTTAAAACAGTCTAGTTCTAGATTAGGTACTTTAACTAATGGCAAGAAATAAATGAAGTCAGGGTCATGCCTCCCTGGATCTTTGGGTCCCCTCTCAGGTAATCCGTGCCCTTTTCCACTGGGTCAGGGAGGCCAAAATCAATCTCTGTAACAAAGGACTTACAAACACCTACCATATACTGGGCTTTCCACTAAGGGAAATGTTTTATGTGCTGAGAAAATTATCTCTCTTTTGCTGAAATTAAGGTGGGAGAAATGATTAACTCAAGATCATACCAGCAATGAACAGCAGTATCAAATTCAAACCCTAAACTGCCTGACTCCCAAGCTGTGTTCTCAATTATGGTACATAGTCTGCTGGGGGAGAATATCAGTTCAAGCACTTGGTTTTCTCTCTATGATTCATTTTTTTCCCCCAGGTGGAAAGACCATCCCAACAGTGTGGATGGATGGGTACCCATGAATGGATAGCTCCACTCCTGAGCCCTTACTTGGGCACTAACCAATGCTAATCCTAAAGGATTTCTACATGAGTCCTGAATCCACTGGGGAGGGAGATGCTCCCCATCAGCCTTCAAACCACCTCACCTCTGGGAGGCTGCCAGCCACTAGGGGTGGGATAATGTTCATGCTTTGGGGGCTTTGGGATGCTGGCTGGAGGTAACAGGCGCTCCACGAAGTGATACTCATCCACAGATTCCACGAAGCTGGGGTAATCAGGTGGCCCCTGGGTCTGGCTCTGAGGCAAAACAAACAATCTCTCCATGGCTTACCCAACAACAGAGAACTTTATTAAGTACAAAAACGGAAACATTTCAAGCAGAGAGAAGAGCATAAATAAAAGGTGTGAGGTGGAAAGCACCAAGCTTCAGTTTCCCGGTGTGCAAGGTGTAGGTGGGACTGGACAAAGAAACTCAGGCACTCTGAACAGCATGCCTCTCTCAGGACTCAAATGACACTGTGTATTTCTGAAAAGCCAATCAGCAGTAAGATTGAACACTATGGCATTTTTCAGTATTTAAAAGTTGTCTCTGCACATTCTGTTAAAACAGTCTAGTTCTAGATTAGGTACTTTAACTAATGGCAATTCCCTGCTCACACTCAGGACCCAGGCAGCGAGTGTCGTGGGCAGTAACCCCCAGTCGCGACTAACCCGCGCTCGATTTTATCCACATCCCAAACCCCATATTCCCCAAGCGCACTCCGGGATCTACCACTTTCCCCTCAATCTTGTATTTACCTTCGAGACAAGTGCCACCAATTGGGCAAGAAAACTAAGGACCCATGTAGGGATGCTGATTGCAGAGTTACAATGAACAACAGTGAGCCGCGCATTCAGCCCTCTTCCCTCAGTTCCAAGCTCGGCGCTCTCACCTGGTGCCGCAGCCCGAAGCCCCGCAGGACCCCAGTGGTCCAGCCCCGCAGCGATGCCCGGAACACGGCCGCCGCCATCTTGACCAGCCCCACTGGCCCTCTGCGCGCGCAACCGGCCTGGTCCCGCCCCCTCCACCCGCCTGCGCGCGCAGCCCACGAAGAAAGGACGCCTGCGCGTAGCGTAAAGGGGCGGAGCTAGAATGGTGATGAGCGGTACAAATATTAGAGGACCTCGCGGTCGCTCAGTAGTGACGTGGCACGAAGCAGGCGGTGAGGACGTGCGCGCCCTCGCTTCTTCCTCTTTCTCGACTCCATCTTCACGGTAGCGGCACCTCGGGCCGCGGCTCAGGTAAGACTTAGGCGAGGGCTTAGTAGCAGGCCGGCCGCGGAGTCTGAAGGCACCGGGAAATCAAGGGGCAGGGGCTTCTCTATGGCGGCCCGGGCTTGAGTCCCTGCCTGAGCTTCTTCGCAGGCCCGGTCTCCGCCACGTTGACACGCCGAGCCAGTCTCAGACCCGACGCGATCGTCCTGCTCCGTTTCCCATTCCCTGACTCCCTTGTTTCTGGGACGCTTTTCCTCTTCTCACACGAGCCTTTCATTTCAGTCGCCGACATGCAGCTCTTTGTCCGCGCCCAAGAGCTACATACCCTCGAAGTAACCAGCCAGGAGACGGTCGCTCAGATCAAGGTAAGTCTGCGTGGAGCTGCTTGCACTCTACCCGTCCTCTGGTTCTCTTGGCCCTCGTACCCGCGGAAATGCACACGAATCTTGCTTCTCCTGCAGGCTCATGTAGCCTCACTGGAGGGCATCGCCCCGGAAGACCAAGTCGTGCTCCTGGCAGGCACGCCGCTGGAGGATGAGGCTACTCTGGGCCAGTGTGGAGTGGAGGCCTTGACCACTTTGGAAGTAGCCGGCCGCATGCTTGGAGGTAAGTGGGGGAGGACGGCTTTTTGAACTGCCTTAAGTGAATGGGTGTGGGGTACATAGTCCGGGCAGCTCGGTATCGTTTCTATGGTAAGGCACTGAAGTGTTTTCCACGATCTTCAGTCCAGCTAAATTTTTTCCCGTTCACCTCTAAATGAACTCCAAGAGGTGTGAGAGAAGGAGCCAGACAGCTGTTCTTCTGGCAGACCTTTGTCTGGCTTCAGTTTCTCCACTAAAATCAAGGTGTCAGACCAGATCCCCAAGATGCTCTTCAAGTCTTATTGAAAGTCCAGAGCCAGAAAATGTTATTACAGGTCAAAACTCTGACTTTGTTTCACTCCAGTTTGGGCCAAACTTGTCTCAACCTGCTGCTGTTCTCCCTTCTCACCACAGGTAAAGTCCATGGTTCTCTGGCCCGTGCTGGAAAAGTAAGAGGTCAAACTCCCAAGGTGAGTGAGAAAATTTGTGGTGTTTGGACTTTGTCTTACTGTCACAGCTAATCCAAGACCCTTGATGTTCCTGTTTGTCTTGTCCCTTCCTGGAGAGGAGCCTGAGGGAAGAGTGCCAGGCTTGTAAGAGGTCAGCCAGGTTCTGATCAGCCCTTCTTTTTCCCAGGTGGCCAAACAGGAGAAGAAGAAGAAGAAGACAGGCCGTGCCAAGCGGCGGATGCAGTACAACCGGCGCTTTGTCAATGTTGTGCCTACCTTTGGCAAGAAGAAAGGCCCCAATGCCAACTCCTAAGTCCTATGTAATCTTTGTTTTCTCTAATAAAGCCACTTCGTCCAGACAGCTCATTGTTTCATTTTAATTTGCAGGATGTTAGGAAAAGGTATGGTTTTCACCAGGGGTTGGAGGCAGTAAGGGCAGAGGCCCATAATCTGGAAGGAAGAAATGGTAAACTACAGGAGAGACACAGATGACCGCCCTTAAGATAAAGAGTTGGAAATTACCCATTCTGAATAATTTGATTATTCCCCCCACAATTCCTTTTTCATCTTCTAGCTAGAGAAGGTAGCAGAAATCATGATGAGGTGTTTTTTATGGAGGTAGCAAAGGGCAGTATGGAAGGGGTTTGGGTAGAAGATAAAGTCAGGAAATGCCAATCTAGTCCTTCCTTGAACTTAGAACTAGCTGTGGCCTTACTAAAGTCCAGGACACAAGAAACCTGCTGTACCTCAGTACTAGAAATCAGCAAGGTATTGCTTGATTACATTGGCACCATGGTGATGGGTGACCTTGTTTACTTATAATTGTTTGATTGGCCTTGCTGATTTAATCATGCTATAATTGGATAAAATGTTCCCAAACAGTTCTTTTAGAGTTGATTTAAGGATCCCTCCTAGCAACTAAGGCTTCCAGCATATCTGAAACCCACTCATCATTCATCTGTTTTTGAACCTGCTGGTTCTTAATATAATATACTATGGGGGAAAGCCCTTGGGTTTAGACTGCTGAACTTTTTTTTCTTTTTCCCTCTTATACTTACTGTTTGGCAGATCTTGAACTACTTATTTATTTATTTATTTATTTATTTATTTTAGAGTTGTAGATAGACAGCATTCTTTTATGTTTACTTTTTATATGGTCCTGAGGATCAAACCGAGTACCTCATACATGCTCTATCACTGAACTACAACCCCAGCCCTTGAACTACTTATCTAGTCTCTGCATCATCTGAGAGTTGCTGTGAAGGTGAAAGGATATAAAATGCTTAGATAGCCCCTGGCTTATTGTAGGTATATAGGCTGTATAGAGAGACTTTTTTTTTTTTTTTAATATTTTTTAGTTATCGGCGGACACAACATCTTTGTTTGTATGTGGTGCTGAGGATCCAACCCGGGCCGCACGCGCCAGGCCATCGCTCTACCGCTTGAGCCACGCCTGACGTGCGTGCGGCCCGGGTTGGATCCTCAGCACCACATACAAACAAAGATGTTGTGTCCGCTGAAAACTAAAAAATAAATATTAAAATTCTCTCTCTCGATTAAAAAAAAATATTGTGAGTGGTGATTTAAATAAAAAAGAACTGGGAATGTTGGTCAGTGGTAGGGAGTTTGGGATAATATGCTCAAGGCCCTGGGTTTGATCCCCAGCACTGGGGGGAAAAAAAAAAACAGTTCCTTTTTTTTTTTTTAAATATTTATTATATTTTTAAGTGTGGATGGACACAACATAATGCCTTTATTTTTATGTGGTGCTGAGGATCGAACCCAGGTCCTGCCTGTGCTAGGAGAGCGCTCTACCACTGAGCCACAATCCCAGCCCCTGACTTTCTATTTATCAGTTTTTTTTTTTTTTTTAAAGATTGGTAGAGGATTGAATTCAAGTTTTCAAGTCCTTGCCCTTGAATGACATACATCCCTAGCCCACAGTAAATTTTTTGTGTGGGGAAATATGAGGAAACTCATTACAAGTGTTAATAGCCTCATAGAAAGACTGCTGCAATGTGGGTGTGATGTGGGGGAAGTTGTGGACAGACTACTTAGGGATGCTCCCTAAGGAAGACCACTGAGGAAAAGATAGGAGTCCTGAAATAACTAATCAAGTGTTGAGCTGGGGAGAGTTCCAGCCAAGAGGCTTCCAAGGGCAGAAGCAGAAGTGATATCTAGTGAGTGCAGCAGATTCTGCAGGACCTTGTTAGCCATGGGAAAGAACTCCTTTATTTTATCCACACTGCATTAATCCATGAATGGATCAATCCACTAAGGTAGAACCTTGGACTTAACCACTTCTAAAAGGTTTTTGCCTCTTAATGCCTCACAAAAGGGATTACATTTAAACATAAGTTTGTTTTTGGTTTTGGTTTTGTTTGTTTTGGTACAAGGGAGTAAATCCAGGTGCAGTTAACTGCAGAGTCACATCCCCAGCTGTTTTTTATATTTTATTTAGAGACAGGGTCTTGCTAAATTGCTTAGAGCCTTGCTAAATTGATGAAGCTAACTTTGAACTCACAATCCTCCAGCCTCAGTCTCCCAAACTGCTGGGATTATGGTTGTGGCCCACAGTGCGCGTCTCAACATGAGTTTTGATTCACACCACAGCTGGGGTTGAGTTTAAAAGCAACAGAGGGTCATGAAGAGGATTTAAGCAAGGGACTGATGTAATCTGATTTGTGATCTAAATTCTTGTGGGTTTTTCACTTTTCAGTGCTGGAAATCAAACCAGGCCTTGACTAGTCAAGGCAAATGCTCTACCACTGAGCTATATCCCCAGCCCTATAATCTATTTCTCAGGCTTTTTTTCTGGAGGAAGTTAGGAAAACAGTTAAGGCACTGTCATCCGATGAGGAGGCAGGTAGCTTAGACCATCAGTGGTGGTCCATCCAAGTCTTTGTAGGGAGATAAATGATACATATCAAGATAGATGTAAGATATTTCAGAGGCAGAAGTGACAGGATGTGGGAATGAATGTGAGAGTGACCAAAGAACCAGGATACATTTCATAGGTACATAGATCAAGACCTCATCTTTCAGCCAGATATGGTAGTACATATCTGTAATCCCAGCAACTGAGAAGGTTAAGGCAGGAGAATGACAAGTTTGAGGCCAGCCTCAGCAACTTGAGACTTTGTTCTCAAAATTTAAAAAATGTGTGTGGTGCAGGAGGCGGGTGCTGGGGATGCAATTCAGTGGTTAAGTGCCCCTGAGTTCATTCCTCAGTATGTAAAATAAAAACACCTCATTGTTGTTGTTTGTGGTTCATCATCTCTGTTACACCAGAAGATAACTTTAGGACAGGAATCTCATCACTTTGATCCTCCTTGTGTTCTTGGTCCTCAATATGGAGTCTGCATTTAACAGAATTAGGTGAATGAAGATTTTATGTGTATATAAATATTGTATTGTTTGTGTATATAAACATAATATATATAGTGAACTACATCCCCAGCCCTTATTGTTTATTTTGGGTCCTGCTAAATTGTCCAGGCTGATCCCTAACTTGCTATCATCCTGCCTCAGCCTCTCAAGTAGTTGGGATTACAGGCCTCACAGTGCCTGACTACTATTGGATATTTAATCAGAAAGTATTTAATGAAGGAAGAGGCAGGTTTAGGTTAGGAATTGAACAGAAGCTCAGATATTTGTTAAACATTGCCTTCTTTTAAAGCAATGCCCCCAACACCCAGGTCTAGGCCTGTCTTCCATTCTAACTGCCCCTTAAATTGTCTATGTCCCCTAGCAAAATGTCTGTTCCTCCAGTATAGAGAGGAATCTTATCTCCCATAGAACTGGCACGATTATTGGCCCAAAGTAGGTGCTTAGCATAGATGATTTCTGCCCCCAGCTTTGTATTTTTTATTTTTTAATTGTCAATGGACCTTTATTTATTTTATTGTGGCGCTGAGAATCGTACCCAGTGCCTCACACAGGCTAGGCAAGCGCTCTACTACTGAGCCACAACTCCAACCCAAGCCCCCAGCTCTTACAGAAAAGTTGTTTTTCACTTTTAGGAAACTTGTGGGGCGGGGATGGGGAAGGGTTTGGTCAGCCACTAGGGGGCGAGCGAGGACCAGCGTAGTGCTCACCTGCGCATTTTTCCGATCTTGTGCGTCATCGCCTTAGTGGGCGGGGCTCGTACGTTGCGTTAGGTTTCTGCGCCTGCCCAAAGTGCTACTTGAGAGAAGGGAGAGGCTTGGCTTATGATTGTGGGCGGAAATTGCCGAGAAGCCTCCGAGCTTTGCCGAACCGAAAGCTCCCTCGGCCTGGCAAAGAGGCGGAAGTAACTGAAGATGCGCCGGAAGTGGCTGCGCTTGGGCGCTGGCGTTCGCTGTTAGCTAGCTGCTCTAGTTGCCATGGAGCCGGCCGGGCTGTGCGGTTTCTGCCCAGGCGGGGAGGCCCAGCCAGCGCGCTACACCTGTCCACGCTGTAATGTGCCCTACTGTTCGCTGCGCTGCTATCGGGCGCATGGTGCCTGCGCCGAAGACTTCTACCGTGACCAGGTGCTGAGAGAGCTCCGCGGGCGCAGCGCCTCGCCTAGCCGCCTAGCATGTGCTCTACGCCGGCTGCGCCAGCAACGCGAGACAGAGGACGACCCCGAGGAGGCAGGCCTGAGCACTGGCCCGGCACCCGGCGGCCTTTCCAGACTCTGGGAAGAGTTGGCACCCGCGGAGAAGGCGGCCTTCGAGCGGTTGCTGAGCCGCGGCGAGGCCGGGAAGCTGCTGCCTCCGTGGCGGCCGTGGTGGTGGGACCGTGGGGCCGGGCCGCGGCTTCTAGAGGAGTTAGATGGTGTCCCCAGCAGTGAACCTGCGGAGCTAGAACCCGACCCCGCGGAGCCAGTTTCTGGAGACGCCCCTAGGGCCTGCAGGCCCTCGGTGCCCACCCACATCCCTGCGCTGGCCAGCCTGAGTCGCTGCCCAGCCTCGCCGCTCGTGCGCTTCCAGCTCCCCAACGTGCTGTTCGCCTATGCTCACACTCTAGCCCTTTATCATGGCGGGGACGAAGAGCTGCTCTCCGACTTTTGTGCCACGCTGCTGGGCGTTTCTGGAGCCCTGGGCGCCCAGCAAGTCTTTGCTTCTGCGGAGGAAGCCCTGCTGGCTGCAGCCAGCGTGCTAGAAACCAGCGAGCACCCACCAGGGCCCCTGGGTACACGGGGTGCTATGCAAGAGGCCGCCCGCATCCTGCTGGGTGAGGGTCCCGCCAACCAGAAAGGCTACACGCTGGCTGCATTGGGGCATCTAGTGCAGACTCTGGGCAGGGCCAGGAAACAGGCCGTGGCTAGAGAAGAGCGAGATCGCCTCTACCGGGCCCGGAAGAAGTGCCAATTTCTGCTGGCCTGGACCAATGAAAATGAGGCTGTCCTAACACCATTGGCTTTAGACTGCACCAGGGCCCACCAAGCCCACACGGTGGCAGCAGAGGAGGTGGCAGCCCTCACTGGGGAACTAGAGCGCCTTTGGGGAGGCCCTATGCCACCTGCACCGAGGACTCTCATTGAGGAGCTCCCTGGCTGATCTGGAGACCCTTGTTATTAATAAAGCTGTGCCTGGTCTGCCCAACTGTGGACAGTGCCCATTTCTGAGTGACAGCTGTGTTCACAAACTGCCTCTCAGCTTCCTCCTAGTCAGAGCTCACCCAACTCTGGGTATAAACACACTGGTCCCAGAATGGGAGCAAAACAACACCAAGGGTTCCAGACATTTATACAATGGGAGAAAAATGTCTCCATTTGGGGGCACCGGCTTCATCTTGTTCCAAATGACCTTTTCTCAGAGGCTGGTCATCCCTTCCTGGGTGAGCTCAGGCCCCAGTTCTGTCCAGATTCCTATCATGGTGGTCTGGTGGCCAGTGAAGCTGCTTCAGTAGATGTAGGGCAAGATGCGGTAAGGTACCCGCCGACAGTACTCGTGCCAAGCCCGGCCGTACTTCTGCAGGCACTGCCGCTCATCCCGGGCCTCCCGGTGCACCAACAGTGCAGTGAAGTAGAGGACGTAGAAGTAGGGTAGCAGGTGGGACACCCCTGTACAGAAGTGCTCTGTGACCACTCAGACAGCAGTTCATAGAGATTTCCATGCCTAGTGGCTCACAAAGCATCAAGGCTCAGCAGGGAAAGGCAACCCAACCTGGCAATAGGGTTTGCCCCAGCCACATACCACACACTGGGTCCATCCCTAGTAGCTGATCATAGGCATCCTGTGATCACCATGCTACTGCTCATATCCACCCAGGGCACTCACCACAAGGCAAGGACCAGGCCAGAGCCATGATGAGGTCTCCGAGATAGTTGGGATGACGGACCATACCCCACCATCCAGATACCAGCAGCTGCCGCCCGGTGGCAGTAGGAATGGTCTCAAGGCCTGGGAAACAGAGAGTGAGGTAGAGAATCCCAGAAAGTCATGCTCCACCTCATCTATGGTCCCCAAGAGACCCAACTTACCGGACACACTGGGATCTGAAGGGTTCTTTCGGAAAGTGTTTTTCTGGGAATTGGCCCCACGGAATATGTAGTAACCAATAGCTGGGGGAGAGTATGAGCAGATAGTCAAGGTTGAGGGCCATGGTCTTCTGCCTGATTTTTAGTATCTACTGGCATGTCTATAGCTGACTGCCTGGATATCCAGAACCCAGCCCCAGCTTTAGATAATCACCCGAGCTTCGCACCTACCTACTGAATACTGAACAAAGTGTGCATGAAAGAAAGAGGGAAGGGAAATGATGGGCCCAGCTTGCTGCCCTTCCTGACTGACCATTGATGAGACAGATGACTGCAGCCATGGGCAACCCCAGGGGCTGTGGGTGGTACAACAGGAACTGGGCCTGCAGGCTGTAGGTGAAGGGTACCCAGGCCAGGTCCCCAAAGGCCAGCATGAAGCCAAATCCATCATGTGTGATGTCCATGGTGGTGAGGACAGCCTCCTATAGGGACAGGACCCAGGTACACTGTCTTAGTCCTATGTCCACAAGGACTCTCCCCAGCCTCCCCTACCCAGTGCAGCCTCACCTCATGCCAGAGGGCGTCACCCACATACAGTAGCTGGAAAGCATTGACCAGCCACATGGCAAGTGAAGGACTCCCCCGCTGCTCTGCCTCCTGCACCAGCAGGGCCAGGTTGATGAAGACCTGGGGATAGTGGGGGACAAGTCCATTGCCTCCACCCAAGTGGAAGCACCTGGGTGGGGAAGTGCCAGCCTCTCCCCTTTTTTCACCTGTCACTGTCAGTCACTCTTTAGCCCCTTGTTAAGTGGATCCAGGCCCTGTGCTCAGGTAGACAGACTGTGACTATGGCTCAAGTTCAAACTCCTGCTTTTGAATCTGAGCTTTGCCACTTGGGCAGGTTGTTACCTTTCCCAAAGCCCACTTTCCCACCACCATGTGGGGAATAGAGATAGGGACCTGACTCAGGTGCTGTGTGAGGAATTGACATAATGTGTGCAGTACTAGCAGTTAGCTAGGATCCAGTCCATGCTGAGCACCCTCATTTGGGCAGAGCTGAGCTAAGTGCTAGCATTAAGCTTACCTTTCTCATTCTCACAATAATCTTGGGAGAAAGTTTTAATTTGATCCAATTTCACAAGTAAGCAAATAGCCTTAGAGGCTGAAGTGTCTGTGAGCAGGACCAGCTCCAGATCCACAGGGGGCCAGGTCAGTGGTGCATGCCTGTAGTCTTACTACTTAGAAGGCAGATGCAGGAGGATCTTTGGTTTGACACCACCCTGGGCTACACAGTCAGACCTCCCATCTCAAAAAATAAAAGATTGGGGGAAAATAAAACAGATCCATGGTGAACACATCACACTCCTGCCCTCAGGGTGAGGTCACTTCTAAGTTTACATGAGGGACCTTTCCCAAGAGTTCCTTTGGTATTCTTGGCCAACGTCCAGCATGGGTGATCATAACTCTAGGACAGAGATGGAATGTTGTCAAGGCCAACAGTGACGGACAGGTAGGCTGCTAAACCCAGTGATCAGTTCTAGATTCTGTACTGCCTTGACCATCAAAAACATGTGATCAACACTGTCCTCAAAATAGATTTTGCACTTGATTGCTGTATTTAAAACTTGCATGAGCTCTCTTAACTCTTCCTGCTTGGTTTTCTTTCATAGTTTGTGTGTGTGTGTGTGTGTGTGTGTGTGTGTGTGTGTGGTGTGTTTGTATGTTGTGATGCTGGGGATGGAATCCAGGGTGTTGCAGGTGCTAGGCAATGCCCCACTACTGCACTACACCAGTTCACTATATATATTTTACTGGTTTGGGTCTCTCTTTCCCATTAGGATGAAGGCTTTATGTTTTCTTTTCTTTCCTCTCCTGTGACTCTCTCTCTCTTGTCTTCCAGCAGTACAGCAATGTTGAGGACACAATAGATCAACAGGGAGGAGGGAATGACAATGATTTTTGTTCTGCACTGTTGGGGCCCTGCCTTCCCCTGGCCTGAGGCCAGCCCCATAAAGCCCAGCATACCCAGCCGATGAGACCCGGTCGCAGTTCACAGAAATACTTGAAGTCAAAGGAACAAATGCGAGGGTTGAGCTCCCGTCCCAGGAAAAAGTCGTAGATAAGATTGCCTAGAGAATAACAGAGAGTGAAAGTGCAAACAAGTGTCCCCATCTGCCGCATTTCCACCCCACTGGGACCCCTCTCACCTGAGTTTCCCCCAGGTGCCAGGGCTGAGGCAGGGACCACCTGAGCCTTCATATAGAGAAGGAAGCTGAAGATGAAGGTGGTGATGGTGGCTGCAAATGCCAAGGGCAGAAGCATTTCCGGGAGCGCACCCAGGGGCAGCCCAACGGACACCCCCAGCCCCACCAATAGGGCTGTCAGCACCAGGGCCTGGAAGCCTGAATCACAAAAGAGTAAGTCCTGGGGCTGGGCATCGCCACCGTCCCTCCCAACATACACATGCACCAAAGCAAGGTCAAGGTCAGGGAGGTCACAGACCCTGCTTAAACCATTAGGCTACCACCTTAGCCTTCAGAGAGCCACCTCAGCTACTGCCCTGGTGCATAGAGTAGCTGCAAATGAAGTAAAGGAGCGGGGATAAGGGGCGTGAGGAGACTCCTTGGCATAAGAGAGGTACATATGGGAGCTTGGGGTCGGGAACTCATCTCCATGGACCGTCTGGCTAGATATTGAACCCCACTCCCACCAAGTCCAGTGCAAGGGCCAGTCCTCCAGGCACCATTAATGGGGTAGCACAGACGACTCTTGTCCTTCAATTCTTGCCCCTCGGCCACCTGCGGGTAAAGGGCAATCTGATAAGGGTTGTGGGGCCTTCTTGCCCTCCTTCCTCCCGCCTCCCCGAAGCTTTGGAACAGAGCTCACACCTTGCGCGCCGGCAGCAGGTAGAGCGCCGCCTGCAGGCCGAGCCAGGTGAGTAACAGCAGCAGCGCTCGCGGGCTCCACAGCACCTCCAGCCCTGGCAGGTACGGAGGTGGGCCTAGTAGGCGCGCCGGGCCTGAGCGGGCCACCAGTAGCAGGTGGAACATTGTGGCGGGTAGCAGCAGCAGCAGCGCCGCAGCGCCTACGGAGGGGGCCACAACTTCGGATGTCCGCTTCCCATCTCTCCCGAACCCACAGGCTACCACCGTCGTCTCCGAATCCGATTGTCAGTCCCCGAGCTCCCGCTGCCTCTGGATCCCTTTCCCTAGAAGACCCTCCTCCCCCAAATCTCATTTCTCCACAAATCTCCACAAATCCCCAGCGCCCAGCCCCCAGAAGTGCCCCTCCTGGCTCTCCCTCTGGAGACATTTTCCCTGCCAACTCCTTCTCTTTTTTCCTTTGGGTACCCCCAAAACTGCCACCCTCAGATCCTGCCTCGTCCTGTTCCTAGTTCACCCCTCCAGCCCAGCCCCGCTCAGCCTCATTACCCAGGGGCCCCCCGAATTCCAGTGGGGCTCGGGGGCCCTGAAAAGAAGCCATGGTTTCCGCTTCACCCAGGGGTGGGGGCTCACAAAAGTCGGTCAAGGAAACGCAGCCCGCCCTGTCCCCCAGGAGAAAGGCTTGGCCACCAAGAGGTTGCGACCCGCTGCATCTGCCTCCAAACAAAGCTGGGGCTGCAGCAGCTCTAGTCCCGAGGTCTTTAAATGGACACGCCCCCTGCTCATCCTGGGCCCAGAACACCAGCCAATTGGCGCTCGGGGGCGGATCCAGCGCTGGCGCCTCAGAAGCCTCAATCCCCAAACCCCACCCCTTGCAGGTTCCCGCACGCACTAAGAGACCTAGGAGGAAACAGGTTTATTAAGCTGGTCCTGACACCCGTCCTGACCCAGGGAAGGTCTGCCGCACCAGAAGGTCAGACCATGGCATTGACCAGATGGACACCACGGCGGCCCTGTGTGCTCATCAGATGAGCCTAGCCGCGCTCGCAGATGACCTCCACAACACTGGGCTCCATAGGCACTGGGTCCGGGCAGCGCAGGGCAGCTGAGGCCACCACTTCATCCAGGAGCAGGTGCACAAGCTCCTCATCCGCCACAAAGCGCCATAAATAGAGCTGCAGGAAGTGGCAGTCCACCTGCACCTGCTGCAGCCCAAAGCGCCCAAAGGTGCGCAGCCTCACACATTCCAGCAGCGTCTTCAGACTGATCTTAATGATGCCTGTCAACACCGACACCTGCAGGCAGGGACATAGGGAGGCAGCTGAGTGACTGTAGGTGTTAAGAAGAGGGGTCAGGGGGCTGTGGCTGTGGCTCTGTGGTAGCGCACTTGCCTGGCACCAGTGAGGCACTGGATCTGATTCTCAGCACCTCATATAAATAAAGGTCTATCAACAACATGAGGTGCCAGCAAATGGCATAAGACAGGAGGTCCCGGGCAGAGAGTTCCAGGGACATGGTACCTGGTACCTCTGCTATAGAGGTAACAGCAGCAGCGCTCACGGGCTCCACAACACCTCCAGCCCTGGCAGGTACGTGGGTACCACAAGGAGCCTCAGCAGAGGATACCCTATACCTACTCATTTGTTACAAGAATCACAGGGTATCTAAAGGGAAAGGGAAGGCAGGACCCAGCAATCAGAGGCAGAGATAGGGGCCAGTATTAACATGGGTAAGGAAAGACATTACTAAATGAGGGAAAAAATATCCCTGAACTTGGACTGGAGTTGGGCAAAAGCCAAGGTGTGACTAGGAAACCCTGAGGACCCAGAACTACTGTGGAGACAAAGGCAGAGGCTTCTAGATCAGCATCCAGGCTTGAGCTATGAAGTGATGGTTGTGGTGTTCTGAACTACCTGGAAACAGCCTTAGAAATAGAGACTGGAGGATCAAGGTCACTCTCAGTTGGGCACAGACCGGGTCCTAGGGCTTCCTGGGCTGGTGCACAGCTGCTCCAGCCAAGCTTCCCCAGTTCCCCTGGAGTCTGGGTCACATGGGACTTCAGACCTTGTTGAACTCCACAGGGCTGAACACATCAATACGCTCAGAGAACAGCTTCTGGATATTGCTCAAGAGGTTGGTGTCCATTGGAGCACTGCATAAGGAATGAGACAAGGAATCACAACCCGCCCAGCACATGGTCCTCTTTCGTGCATTTCCCTGAGGCACCCCTACCAGCCAGACCTGGGTGTGTAGCTAGGTGCATAGCGGCCCTGCTGCCGAGAGCTGCTGTACACTGAGAAGGTCCTCTTGCTGGAGTCGCTACTCTGGGCCTTGCGAACACCCTCTTCATATAGGAGCCCCACCTGGTGGTGAAAGAGGTACCACAGGAGCCTCAGCAGAGGATGCCTGATACTTACTCATTTGTTACAAGAATCGCAGGGTACTGAGTCACCATTTATAGAATCAGTGGAGTGGGGCAAAGCAGGATATAAGAGTCAGTCTGAGACCCAATATTCAGCATAGCCCTGTCCCAATTTCCTGGGTGACCCTAGGCCTCTGCTGCCCTGTAGGTAAAATGGGGGTGGTGATGCTATTACACTCCCAAGGCTGAGGAATAAGAACATGAATACAGGCATTGCCTGGCCCTTTTGTCTTGATCTTAGAGTGCTGTTCCCAATACCCCCAGTCTGTGTCAGGGCTACAGCAGTCAGCCGAGGGCAGCACCTGCACATCAATAGCTGTTGTATCCTCCACAACCCGCTTCATGACAGCGCGCACATTCCGAGGCTCCAGTGTAGTAAGCCAGTCCCGCGTCTCCACACTCTTGCGTAGCATCTGTGATATGACCAGGCCCTGCACCTTCACATAGTGAGTCAGCAGTCGCCGCGCTGTCTCCCTGGCCTCTGCACACAGTGTGCTGACAGGTGTCACTGGAGACTGGTCCTGAGCCAGAGGCAGAGGACAGAGGCAGTGGGTACTTGGTGACAGTTCAGGGGCCACTTCCAATTGAGAGTTAGACACAGCCAAAGTAGGGTAGAGGTTGTGTCTGGCCGCCAGGGACCGCCCAGCCTCCTATGTTCCCAGAACCACCACCCTCTGCCCCCCACCATGAGCCCAAATTTCACCTGCACCAGAAACTGCTCATCAGTGAGAGTGAGAATGTAGGAGATAGTGGCTGTCTCATAGTCCAGGCAGAGGCGGGAAAGTAGCAGAAGCAAGGCAGGGGGTGTGGCACCTCCTTTCTCTCCTGGGTTGTCACAGAAGCTCTGAGCTGTCAGGCACATGGAGCGGATGAAGCCCACGATGAGGCCTTCTCGGACACCCTGGCTGCAGAACTCGCCCTGGGAGGAAGAAGGGCCCAGATAGACAGTCCTTTCTTCTAGGCAGGGGCTGTCCCACCCTCTGCCCTGGCCCCTCTCCAAGGGACAGCTTCATCTTGCATCTCAAGTATCCAGGAGCAGCTTCTCTGCTTGGTTTATGTATGTGTGGCAGTGGCAGCACTTTCCTCTGCTATAGCTTGGCTGCAGGTGCTCTCAGAGTCCCCCCCATCCTGGAGAACCTGACAGCATATCTAGAGTGCCCTCTAGGGGCAAAGACTATGTGAGCCGTGGTAACTAGTCCTCAATTCCCCAATCACTGGTAAATATGTGTTAGTAAAAGGGCATTGGAGAGCCAATTAGCAGAACAAATAACTAAAAGCCCCTGGGCAGACCGTACCCGGAAATAGGGCTTGTTGGAGAAGGACACCTCCTTGGCAGTGAAGAGGTGCACAGCTGCCAGAGAGGCCTTGATGTGGCTCAAGATGGAGCTGGCCACATTGGCCAGCAAGTCGGCTAGGCTGGGGCCTTCCTTCCCAGCCAGGCGAGGAGCAGCAAGGGCCTGGCGCACATCCGTCAAGCAGCCCAGGAAGGCTGCCCGCAGGCCCTGTAGATGATGGCCCAGGCGCTCTCGGGCCACTCGCTCCACAATCTCGGTGGCAGCCTCAGCGAGCCCTGCAGCAGCCAGTAGGGCCCCAGGAGCCCGGAGACGCCGATGGAAGCGATCCAGCGCTCGCACCAGCAGCGAGTTGTCACCACCACCCTGCTCCTGTGCCAGTCTCCGCTCCACCAGAGCAAAGTATCTGCCGCCCAGCTCCCGTGCAAAGGCTGCCAGCTTCTCTGCACCCGCGGGGCCTTGGGCTGCAAATAGCTCCTGATAGGCTGCTGCCACCTGGCAGAGGCCGCCCACGAAGCCACTGCCGCCTCGGTCAGTGAACTCTAACACATCAGGGGCAGGAGGAGAGGGCCCCAGCTCGCTCTCCAGGCTGCTCAGCTCCTCTTCAAGCCTCCCACGAGCATGAGCCAGGAACTCTTCGCACAGCTCCTCGGCAGGCTCGCCCAGGGCCAGCAACAACTCCACGCACTCGGCCTGCTCAGGGGCGCCTGAGCCACCCTCCCTGTGGGGAGGGAGATGGCAGTGAGAGGCAGACCTAGGGCGGCTAGCAGGGTGGGCAGGAGTCAGGGAGGCAAGGCAGTAGGCAGGGCACAGCCCACAAGTGCCTGGGAGGTGTGTACTCCGCCCTGGCTGGTGGGCAAGGCTAGGGCCAGGGACCACACCTGAAGCGCTGCCGCAGCTGCTGAGCAAGGCGGGCCGTGATGACCTGACAGTCGTCCTGGATGGCACGGAAGGAGGGCAGGTGCTGGTATTGCTGCAGCACGGCCCGCGCGCGGCCCTGGTAGCGCACCGCCTGCCCATAGGCGCCCAGCTCCACACACTTGGTGAGGCGCGAGGGCAGCTCGAAGAGGAACTGCAGCTTTCGCAGGAGCGCATGAACACCTGGGGGGCCAACCGGGAGAACATGTTAGCCCCACAGCAGAGGGCTGCCTTCTGCAGGGCCTGCTAGGGATGGGACCCACCTGCCAGCTTGGTGATACGCTCGTGGCGGTCCTGCAGCGTGGCGCTGATGCGTGCACTGAAGTCGGTGATCACCGCCATGTTGGTGGCCAGACGGTCCATCTCGTCCTCCATCTTACGGAAATCGTTCTTCATCTTCCGGATGGTGTCTGGTAGAGCAAGGGCCCAGAAGAGGGAAAAGGAGATGACTGTGGGGAGGGCAGGTGCAGTTCTTAGCTTGAGACCTGGAACAAAGGCTCTCACACACACCCATGACTCAGCGTGAAAGGGTTGCCAAGGGCTTGGTCACAGCATGGAGAGGGGGTGATTATGTTAGAGCAGAAGGCATTTGCACACACATAGCTGCTCTGTACCCTTGGCTCTTGTGTCCAGGGGAGAAGCAGAGGGATCTCTGTCTTCAGAAGGTATCTAGACCTCAAGGAGAACTCAAGACACTTAGTACTGGCTGAAGCAGCATTAAAACACAAGTTCTGCAAAGGCAGGGACCTGTCTGCTAGTTCACAGGGGCATCCTCTATGCCTAGTGCAGGGGAAATAATAAATATTTGTTCACCCTGTTCTCCTTCCTAAACTGCCTGTCCCACAACCCTTTCACTCGCCTTCTGGAACATGGTCTATCTTATTTGAAGGGTCCTTCCCTTTTGTCCTCAAAGAAAACTGCCTAAGGAAGCTGTTCCTTTTACATCCAAGGTACCTCAGGGTCTGGCCCTTAATGCTTCTAGATCATTTCTACCCCACCTCTCCTCAAAACCCCACTGTTTTGAAGATCTGTATAATACCCACCCTTGTTGCCATCCCCTGCCACTCCTCTCAGTTCCCGATCACTCTTCCCTCTTGATTCCCTCCTGCTACTTCTTTGTGGATATCAGCGACATGGACAAGCCTCTGAACACTGACTGTTCACCAGCCTCCTCAGTCACCTCTTCCTGCCTGTGCCTCATCTGGTCCACAACTCCTAGTGATCTTCAGGAAATGCTTCTCCAAAAATCTCAGTTGTAATTCCATCACCAACCTGTCCACCCACCAAACACCCCTGGCTCTTGATCACTATTCCTAATGCCTCTCTGATCATTTGAATCCTCCATCAGCATCACTGTGTTTGCCAGCCCCTGACCTCTCCTGTCCCCTCCTTCTATGACTAGTGCAGGTTAAGCCCAGCTAGACACTTACATCTCATACCCAAACAGCCAAAGATGGGTCACAAAATCACTCCAGCTGTTCTCCCTTGAAATGTTATCGCCTGATGTCCCAAAGTAGCACTCCACGCTACCTAGCCATCTTCCCAAGTGATCTAGTGGGTCTGTTTTTCCATTTTCCAAAGTAGCATTTTCTCTTCAGTCCTCAGCCTCCAATTCCCTCTCTCCCTCTCCCTAATGGGGATTGAACCCAGGGGTGCTTTTACCACTAAGCCACATCCCCAGCCCTTTTCATTTTTTATTTTGAGACAGGGTCTCACTGAGTTGCTTAGGGCCTTACTAAGTTGCTGCAGCTGGCTTTGAATTTGCCATCCTCCTGTCTCAGCATTCTGGGTCACTGGAATTACAGGTGTGTGCCACTGCGCCCAGCTCATGCTCTGAAACTCTCTACTGGAGACCCTGCTTCATACTTCATGAAGAAAATAAAAGCAAATGTCAACTCCCTTCAAATCTGCAGAATGAAGGAACACCTACACACAATCCGTGCTTTCTGCTCTCCCGCTCCCTGAGCACCTTATGCAGTCTCTTGCTGCAGCTGCGTGAAAACAGTTCTGCCCCTGGTTCTGACCACAGCCCTGCAGAAGGACCCTGTAACACCTCAATATGGATATGTCCAAAACAAAACTCCTCATGTTCCCTAAAGCTGCTTCTCTCTCTTCCATCTTGGCTCCTGGCTATTTCCGACCTGTCATCTTTGAGTCCTATCTTTCCTTCACCTCACATTCACTCCATCAGCAAGTCAACTGAAATTGCAATGTATGTAGAAGATAACAAAATGAAACCCTGAATTAATTCATAAGGGTTATATTCTAAGGATAAAATGGATAACTTGCTGGGCTGGGGTTGTGGCTCAGAGGTAGAGCACTCTCCTAGCATGCATGAGATACTGGGTTCCATCCTCAGCCCCACATAAAGTAAAATAAAGACATTGTGTCCACCTATAACTAAAAAATAAATATTAAAAAAAGGATAACTTGCTACAAAAATAGAATTTACCAAAATGGGTTCCAGAAAACAAAACAAAAAAAAAAATTCAGAATGTTGCTAAGGAAAGACATCCCTATCCTCTGGAGGTAGGACCCAGCCCCAGAGGATGTGCGCGAATGTCACTCATCCCAGCAGGGAGAGAAGCTTCCACTTGAACTTGGTAGCACAAACTCTGATATGAAAACCCCACAGAGTGTAGACAAAAAAGAAACAACACATTCATCTCTCTTATGAATGGAGATGCAAAGATGAATTAAATAGAGATGCGCGGGTAAATTAGAAAATGGAATTCAGCAGTTTTATTAAAAGAATAACTGATAAAATACATTCAAATAGTCTTTATTTCATGAATGTAAACATGGTTCAATATCAGAGGATCTTTTAATAATAATTCACTGTATTTTCTCTCCCCTTTAAAAAACCTTTTTAAATTCACCATATCCATAAATAAGACAGCTGGGCACGACAGCATACGCCTGTAATCCCAGCAGCTTGGGAGGCTGAGACAGGAGGATTGCAAGTTCAAATCTAGTCTCAGCAAAAGCAAGGTACTAAGCAACTCAGTGAGACCCTGTCTAAATAAAATACAAAATAGGGCTGGGGATGTGGCCAAGTGCCTTTAAGTTAAATCCCCTGTATCAATAAACAAACAAACAAACAAATAAATGAGACAATTCAACATCTATTACTGAGTTTTTAAAACTCAGTAAGAGGGGCTGGGGCTGTAACTCAGTGGTAGAGCGTTTGTCTTGCAGGTGTGAGGCACGGGTTTGATCCTCAGCACCACATAAAAATAAATAAATAAAGATATTGTGTCGGGCTGGGGATGTGGCTCAAGCGGTAGCGCGCTCGCCTGGCATGCGTGCGGCCCGGGTTCGATTCTCAGCACCACATACAAAGATGTTGTGTCCGCCAATAACTAAAAAATAAATATTAAAAAATTCTCTCTCTCTCTTCTCTCTCTTAAAAAAAAAAAGATACTGTGTCCATTAAAAAAAAAAAAACTCAGTAAGATATTAATGGCTGAATATTTTCCTAACCTCCAAACTCAGCATCATGTTCAATGAGGCAGTTCTAGGAGCATCCCCCAAAATATTACAGACAGGACTGAGCTATGGATCAGTGATGGTGCACCTGTTCAACATGGGCAAGGTCCTGAGATTGACAGCTAGCACCACAAAAACAAAACAAAGGAAACAGTAAGAATGACCATAATTGCCACTGCCAGTCAGCATCACCTCCTCACCCGAATACTGTGCATGGAATCCAGGAGCTGGCACATGCTAGGCAAGCATTCTACTACTGAGCTACATCCTGAGCTCTTCTTGAGAAAAGTGTCTCACTAAATCGAACAGGCTGGCCTCAATTTTGTGATCTTCCTGCCTCGGCCTCTAGAGTAGCTGGGATGACAAGGGGTATACCACCACACCCTGCTGAAAGAACTTTTTCATTTTTCTCAATACTGGGGATTGAACCCAGGCGCACTGTACCGCTGAGCTACATCCCCAGCCCTTTTAAGATGGGGTCTTGCAAAGCTGACCAGGCTGACCTAGAGCTTACAATCCTCCTGCCTCAGCCTCCTGGAAAGCTAGGATTTAATATATGTGCCACCACACTGGATTGCACCCATATTTTGATGTGAACATTTGTTTTCAATTCTCTTCAGCATATTTCTAGGAGTAGAACTGCTGGGTCACATGGTAACTCTGGGTTTATCTTTTCAGGAATGGTTAAACTGTTTTTACTAGTAATTATGATGGTTCCATCCTCCACATCCTCACCAACACTTGTTATTTTCCACTTTGGGATTACCACCATCTTGGTGTACAGTGGTATCTTGTTTGAACTTCCCTAATTACTAATGAAGCTGAGCATCTTTACATGTGCTTATTGGTCATTTGTATGTTTTCTTTGTAAAAACACCCATTTAGATCTTTTGCCCATTTTCAAATAGGGCTACTTGTCTTTTTATCCCTGAGTTATAAAAGTTCTTTATATTATAATTCTGGGTACTATACTCTTATTAGATATGTAATTTGCAAATATTTTCTTCCATTCTGTAAGGTGTCCTTTTATTTCTTCAATAGTGTCACCTGAAACGCAAGATAATTCTGAGAAGTTCAATTTATCTATTTTTTCCTTTACTTATTTGTGCTTTTGGTGTCATATCTAAGAAACCCTTGCACAATCCAAGGTCATGAAGATTTGCATCTTTCTTTTTCTTCTAAGAGTTTTATACTGTTAGCTCTTACATTAAGGTCTATGATCCATGTTGAGTTAATTAATTTTATGTGATGTGAGATAGGGATGCAACTTCATTCTTCCGTATGTGGACATCTGCTGTCTTAGCACCACGTGTTGAAAAAACCTATTTTTCAAATTGAATGATCTTGGCACCTTTGTTAAAAGTCCACTGATCAAAGATGTGTTTGTTTCTGGACTCAGTTCTATTCAATTGATCTAGATGGCAATCCTATGCCAGTATTATATCTTCTTAGTTAATTAGATTGAAGTAAGTTTTGAAACTGGTGTAAGTTTGTTCTTTTGCAAGACCATTTGGGCTATTTTGAGTCTCTCACATTTCCTTATGAATTTTTATAATCCTCTTGTCAATTTCTTTCTTTCCATGCTGGATTCAAACTCCTGGGTCCTTCAGCATCCTATGTAGCTGGGACTATGGGAGCACATCATCCCACTCAGCTTTCCTTCTTTTTTTTCAGGATAGTTTTATTATTGAGTATAGAATTCTTGGCTGGCATTTATCTTCCTTCCAGCACTTTGTAATGTCATGCCTTCCAACTTCCTGGCTTCTAAGAAATCAGCTGTTGATCTCTGGTTGTTTTTTTGCAGACCTGGGGATTGAATTCTGGGCCTCAGGCTAGGCAAGCACTAGCACTGAATTAAATCCCCAGCCCCAGGTGTTGACCTTACTGATGATCCCTTCTGCATTAGAGAATGCTTCTCTCTTGACATACTTTCTAATTTCTCTTTTTTGGGGGTTTGGTGGTGTTACTGGTTGAATTCAGAGGCACTTGACCATTGAGACACAATCCAAGCCCTATTTTGTATTTTATTTAGAAATAGGATCTCACTGAGCTGCTTAGCGCCTCACCTTTGCTGAGGCTGGCTTTGAACTCAGGATCCTCCTGCCTCAGCCTCCTGAGCCACAGGGATTATAGGCATGCATCACTGTGCCGGGAGCTAATTTCTCTGTCTTTGGACTACAATGTGTCCAGGCATCAATCTTTTAATATGTATCCTACTTGTAGTTTGTTTTGTTTCTTGGACACACAGATAAATGTTTTTCATTCAAAATCTCTGCTATGTTTATTCATATATTCTTCTCTTCTCTCCTCTCCATCTGACACTTCTAGCGTACACATGTTGGCACACCAGATAATGTCCCACAGATCTCTGAGATTCTATTCAATTTTATCATTTTTACTTTTTATCCTTCAGATTGGATAATCTCAGTTGACATATTCAAGTTTTGCTGATTCTTCTCCTTGTTCAAATCTGCTGTTGAGCCATTTCTTTGCTTTTTTAAAGACTTTTGTTTTGTTTTGTTTTTAGTTGTGGATGGGCACAACATCTTTTTTTAATATTTACTTTTTAGTTATAGGTGAACAATGTCTTTATTTTACTCTATGTGGTGCTGAGGATCGAACCCAGTGCCTCACACATGGTAAGTGAGCACTCTACCTCTGAGCCACGACCCCAGCCCAACACCTTTATTTTTTTATGTGGTGCTGAGGATTGACCCTGTGCCCCATGAATGGGAGACAAGCACTTCACCATTGAGCCACAACTCCAGCCCCACTTTTTTCCTTTTTTAAAATTTCTCCTAATTAGTTCAGCCATTTTTATAAATTAAATTTTCATTATATTTATTATACTACATCATTTCTACCTGGTTCTTTTTAAAAACAATATCATTTTCACATCTTCCTTTAATTCTTTTTAAAAATTTATTTATCTATTTATTTATTTATTGGCACCAGGGATTGAACCAAGGGGAGCTATACACGGAGCCACCTCCCCAGCACTTTTTTTTTTTAAAATATTTATTTTTTAGTTATCGGCGGACACAACATCCCCGTTTGTACGTGGTGCTGAGAATCAAACCCGGGCCGCACGCATGCCAGGCGAGCGTGCTACCACTTGAGCTACATCCCTAGCCCCTGCACTTATTTTTTATTTTGAGAGAGGGTCTCACCAAGTTGCTGAGGCTGGCCTTGAACTTTTGATCCTCCTGCCTTGGCCTCCCAAGTTGCTGGGATTAGAGACATGCATCAGCACATCCTTTTCTTTATGTCTTTAGACATCACTTTCCTTTGCTCTTTGAATATACTTAAAACAACAGATTTAAGTCTAGTAGTAAATAAATGTTTAGGTTTCATCAGAGACAGTTTTTATTATTGATTTTACTGCAACAGGCCATATTTTCTTGTCTCTGAGTGTCTCATAAATTTTTGTTGAAAAGAGACATTTAAAATAATATGACAACTCAGTGAATCAGATTCTCCTCCCTACTCAGGATTTATTGTTGCTGCTTGCTATAGTTGCTGTTTTTGTTTAGTGATTTTTCTGAGTTACTAAACCTGATCTAATTAGTTTCTGAATAAATTCCACAAAGTCTGTGTTCTTAGATGTATATGGTTACTGATATCTTCACTTAGCTTAGTGGTCAGCTAATAATTAAACTAAAAACTCCTTAAATGCCTGGAACCCATAAATCTCCCTGGCCGTGTGTGTGCATGCTGGGGATCTTAAACATGCAGCTAGTCAGTTGGTTACAACTTGGCCTTAGCCTCCACTTCCTGTTAGTACAGAGATTCCAGATAAGTCAGAGGGGCAGAGGGGAGAGCTTAGGGCACTCTAAGGCCTTTCCTGAGTATGGGTACAACCCAGCAAATGTGTGTGGCCTTCCTGAGATATGGACATCCAATTCCTGAGCTTTTCCTTTTAGACTTTTTGGTTAGATTATTAGCTAGCCTGACTATTATCCATCAACTTGGGCAATCACACTACTTATCTATAATTGTTCTGAAAAGCTCCTCCTTGAGAGGCCTCCAGCACTAGGCAACCTCTAACTCAAATACGGATAAAGCTACAGAGTGAAGTCCTTCAAGAAACCCCCAGACAGCCAGGCCAGGGCATAATTATGGTCCCAGCACTTGGGATGCTGAGGTAGGAGCAGCACTTGAGCTCATGAGCTGAAGACCAGTATGGGTAATATAGTGAGACCCCATCTCGAAAAGAAGAAAGGAAAAACAAAAAAAGAAACCACCAGACAGATCAAATAATGACAATTTGTTGAGTATGAGGTCTTGAAAGGGCTCCATCTCTGTTGTCTTCCATCCAGGACCAGAAATATGAGCTATTATTTTTCAAGGCTGTAGCTGAGTTGGAGAGCAAGCAGTGGGGCTAAAGCAAGTTAAAATGCCCTAGGGCTGGGTACCATGGCACACACCTGTAATCCCAGTGGCTCTGGAGGCTGAGGGCAGAGGATAGTGAATTCAAAGTCAGCCTCAGCAACTTAATGAGGCTCTAAATAACTAAGGGAGACCCTGTCTCTAAATAATGTCTCTAAATAAAATATAAGAAAAGGGTGGGGATGTGGCTCAGTGGTTAAGCACCCTGGGTTCAATCCCCAGTACTAAAAAAAAAAAAAAGAAAAAAAAAAGTCACAGTGTTCACTATTCTTACCAAAATTCACCCATTTTTCTTTTTCCCTATATTACTGAAAACCTTGGTTAATTTCTACAGATCTAAAGAAGTTGTTTCAGACTACTGTGAATATTTTCATTGCTTTTTAAAAAATATTTTGCAGTTATAGATGGACACAATATCTTTATTTTATTTACTTATTTTTATGTGGTGCTGAGGATTAAACCCAGTGCCTCACATGTGCGAGGCAAGTGCTCACTCTATCATTGAGCCACGACCCCAGTCCTTTTCATTGCTTTCTAATGGAGGAAAGAGAGATCAATGCATTTGCTCCAGCATTTTTGCTCACATCACTCCAGAATTTCACTTCCTGCTTACGCAAATGAGGTTGTGATGGAACACAGCCACCCTCGTTCATTCACATATCACCTGTATGGCTATTTCAGGTGTCAGTGGCAGAGTTGAACAGATGCAACACAACAGATGGCCCAGAAAGCCATGTGCTATGGTCCTTTGCAGAAAAAGTTTGCCATCCCCTGGTCCACAGTCAGGTCCAGCTCTCTCCACTGTTGTCCCTGCTGCACTGGAGAGTTTCCAGGGCCTTTGCCTAGGCTGTTCTCTCAGTTGGAGTCATTCTGCCCCCACATCCTCCTGGGGGAATTCCATCACTCGCTTTAATTGTCCCCATCTCAGAAAAGCCTTTCTCTACCACCTTCTATAAATCAGTCACTACCATCTACCCTCTAAGAAATTATCCTGTTTTAAATTCTCCAGAGAGCTTGTCAAGGTGAAATGATCTTAACTTCTTCATTTACCATCTGTCTCTCTCTGGAATGCCTCACCTGTGTGAGGCACTGGGTTTGATCCTCAGCACCACATAAAAACAAATAAAGATATTGTGTCCATCTACAGCAACAAAAACATAAATAAATAAATCACCTTGCTGCTCTATCCACCACCTAGTGCTTAAGCTGAAACCTGGAGGTAATCTTTACAGTCGAAGCTCCTTGGGCTGTCAATATTGCCCCCAAATGCCTCTCATCCTGCCCATCACCATCATGCTGGTGCAAGTTACCAGAATTTCTAGCCTGAACTACAGAAAAGGCCTCGCTCCTGCCACCTCTCCATCTGTTCCTCCCAGTGCAGCTGGAGGGACCTTTTCAAAACATAAATCTCACCACATGATTCATCTGTCTACACATTGCCTCAGCAATCTTTGGATAAAGGAAAATCCCTGACATGTTCTGGAAGGTCTCTAGTTAAGCTCTACCACATCTAGCACCTGCCTGGCTCTGCCCACATTCTTCTTCCCCTTCTGCTACTGTAGGTAAGTGCTTGGTGCCACCTCACCCCCCCACCCCGGCAGTGCTGGGGAACTGCCTGCCAGGCAAGTGCTCCACTCTTGAGCTACAGCCCAGCCTAGTAGATGAGCACCTGTCCTTAGCCGAGGGCAGCCCCTGCACCTGTGCACTGCTCCAGAGCCTCTCAGCTCTTCTCCTGCATGTCCCTGCCCAGTCAACAAGTACTCCATGTTGCCTTACTCTCTGGATGCTCGACTAAGTTTGTTAGTTCCATATTTTGGAATGTTTTCTTCATTTAGTTCAAAGACAACCATGCTTCTGGCTGGCCTCAAACCTCTCCAACTGCTCGCTCCCTCTGTGGGATCTTCCTTGTCCTACTGACTTTGACTGTCAGAATACCCTTGGGCTCAATTCTCAGATCTCTCCTCTCTCTATATTCCCTCCAAGTCGATCCCTCATCTTGTTCCATACACCCTGAATGCCGGACTCTTCCTCTAATATGCATCACAACTTGACAGGGCCAAAACTGAACTCTTGAATTTTGCTCTCACTGCAACTTACTCCTTCAAAATAAGAAGCATCACCATTCTTCCCAGTGACTCAGGGCCCACACCTCCAGCACCTTTAATTCTCTTTCTCTCATGTATCACATGATTCAATCAATAAATGCCTTAAGGTTGACCTTCAAAAATACCTTGAATCATTCTACTTTACCATATTGCCACCCTGGCCCATGTCATCAGCATGACTGCTTCAATAGCCACCTATGGTCTCTGCCACCCTCACTTCCTTTCATTTTTTTTTGGGGGGGGGTACTGGGGTTTGAACCCAGGGGCATTTTACCACTGAACTACATCCCCAGCCCCCTTTATTTTTAGAGACAGGGTCTTGCTAAGTTACTGAAGCTGGCCTCAAACTTGCAATCCTCCTGCCTCAGCCTCCCAAGTTGCTGGGATTATAGGAGTGTGCCACCATACCCAACTCTATAGTCCACTTTCTTTTTGGTACTGGGAATTGAACCCACCACTGAGCACTTCACCACTGAGCCACATCTCCAGCCCTTTTTAATTTTTATTTTGAAACAGGGTCTAAATTGCTGAGACCAGCACATTGATCATCCTGCCTCAATATTCCAAGCTGCTGGGATTACATGCATGTCACTGTGTCTGGCTCTAGTCCATTTAATATATATAAGTATTTTTTTCTTTTAGTTGTAAATGGATATAATACCTTTATTTTATTTATTTTTATGTGGTACTGAGGATCAAACCTAGTACCTCCCACATGCTAGGCAAGTACTGAGCCACAACCCCAGCCCTCTAGTCCATTTTTTTTTTTATAAATAAAAGTTTTACTTTACTTATTTTTGTATGTGGTGGTGAGGATCAAACCCAGTGCCTCACACATATTAGGCAAACGCTCTAGCACTGAGCTGCAACCCTATTCCCTCTCTAGTCCATTTTTAACAAAGTGGACAGAAGGGCCCTTTTAAGACATAAGCCAGACCAACCGTTCTTCTGTTCTTCCATCTCACTGTAAAAAGCAGACTCCTCACAACCACCCAGGTCCTTCCCTAACCTGATCCCTACTAACTCTCTAGCCTACCTAAGCTCACCACTTGCCCCTGCTGCGTCTGAATGCTCCAGATGTGCTCTCTTTTCCAGACCTCTGTGCTCCTGCCCCAGTCCCACCACCCCATGGCTGGCTCTGTCTCTCAAGGCCCTGCTCAGACGACACACCTCAGAGTGGCCTTCCCATACTCACCCTCACTAAAGGAGGACCCTACACATATTCTTTTCTTCTTACTCAATTTTTTAAAGCACTTATTACCACCTTTACTTGTGTGTTTATTTATTGTCTGTCTTTCCAAGTAGAATGTGGGCTACAAAAGGCAGGAGCTTTGTCAGGTGGATTCACTGTTAGAGCCCCAATGTGCAAAATAGCTCTTGGCAAAATAAATTAAAAAACCTTATATGATCTTTGTGTCTCTAATGTCATAATTTTTCTCTCCTTGTTTAATTAGAGAAGGAGGGTAGGAGGAAGGGGAAAAGAAGAAAGGAAGAGAAGAACAAGGCCATCTACCTTGAAGTAGGTCTGGACCAGAGACAAAAGTTATCACTAATTAAAAACAAACAAACAAAAAGCAACTTTACTAAGACTTCCTTGGTGTTAGGAAGTCTTTTTAAATGATTTATATAAATTCATTTAAAAATTTCATTTCATCATTTCTCCTCTTTGGTATTAAAACAACCCTTCTGGAGCAGCTATTACCTCCACCGTAGTCTGATCACAAAGGACGAGAGGGAGGGAGGTGATAGTGTATTAATGTCAAGCAGGACTGAAATCTGGGTCTCCTCCCTCTAAATCCCTACTTTTCTCCCAACACAGGAGGAATGAGAGAAGTTAGACTCATGTGTCCCAGTGGGGATCACCTGTGGCTGAGATGAACTTGTTGTAGTTTTCATAAACCAGGGTCTGCATGTCGCTGTCTAGAGCCCGGATCTGCCGCACCATGTCGGTCTCACTGTCCATCAGCTGGGCCAGGGGGCACTCTCTACGCAACTAGAGAAGTAGGGTGGTTAGTGTTCAGGTCAGAGGGCATTCATGTCCCCCAACTTGCCCAACTGGTAGGCTTTCTGTGCAAGAAAACTCTGATCCCACCCTGTCACGAATCCCATATATGGAGCCTACAGTGGCCTGCCTCAGAGATTACTGGGTTAGACCGGGTTTGGGGTTTGTCAGGCTCAGCCTAGGTACAGCCCTGTGCCTGTCAGAGCCTGGGCCACGCCCCCTACCCGGGCCCTATGGGAACAGCAGCCTGAAGACCTCAGACCCCAGCACCACCTGAGGCCAGTCCCAACCTGCCCACGCTCTCAAGCTCCAGCAGAACCTCTACTGCCTGGCGGGGTCGTTCTCCTCTTAGACCCTTGCTCCTGTCACCCCTGCAACTAAGTCGGAGGCATGTTCTGGGGGTCTGATACATGGGGAGCCTAGACCCACCACTCCACACACACCTTGTCCAGATAAACTTCCGGGTCGAAGTGTGCCCCATTGAGATCAGTCGGATCCAGCGGGTCCGGCCCGGCGGGGCGCCCCGCCGCCTCCCCTTCCGAGAGTCCGTAGTAAAGCTTCAGCATCCCATGCGCCTTCCGCCGCCGCTCTGGAGCCTCCGCCTCGGGTCCTTCAGGGGAGTCTCCAGGTCCAGACCCCGGGCCAGGCCCGGTGGCTGCCGCCGCCATCGCTCCCACTGCAGCCCACGGGCGTGAAGCTGGAAAGGGAACGAGAAGTACTTCCGGCAGCCATAAAGTTGTTGTTGAAACGAGGCAGTCCTTCAGGTGAAATGTCCCCCTGCAGCTCTAGGTCCTTCGAGACTAGTGTTCCCCCACACCGGTCTTCCACGAGTGATGATGGTTCCGGGAGAGCCCTGAGTTTCCCTAGTTTGGAACTGCCTTGGCTTGCTGCTCTCTCGGGAAGAGGGCCGGGTCATGACTCCCCGAGTCCTTCATCCCTGCAGGCAAGAGACACAGAGAATATGTGCACAGATGGACTGGATGAGCACTGGAATTTGTTCACCTAAAATTGGGGACATACCCCACTAGGGGGCTGTGAGGACTAAAGCCTGTACCCTAACCCACAGGGGCATAGAGCACAGTGATTTTCCAGGCCCGGTCCTGTGATGCATCAGAACTGTCTTTAGAAGTACCCTTGATGCGATTTAAAAAAAAAAAAAAAAAAAAAAGCTCTTTTAGACCTACCCTCTTTTTAAAGTCCCCAAGAAGTTCTGGCACGCACATTAGGCACATTTGAGAACCCCTATTCTCTCATGCTTAAAACAGACCCCGCAGACGTTAAATGACTGAAGGGATGTGCCACTGGAGGGTTGGGAAGGAAGGGAGGACGATTCCAGGTTTCTGCCTTGGAAAAAGGTGCAGCTAACGACAGCTGAAGCACACGAGAGAAGAATGACTTAAAATTCATTTGGAACGCACAGAGTGGGAATGGAAGAAAAGAAAGACTTTGTTAATGCGGGTAGCCCTTGAAACATTACTTACGATGGTCTAGTGGGGGCTGGATGGAATGGATGGAAAAAACTATTTATTTAATTTTTCTTTGCCAAGGGTCCTGCAGACCAAAACAGAGCACGACTTATTTTCATAGACCGTATGAACTACAATGTTTTTACTTTTTTTTTTTTTTTTTTTTTTTTTTGGTACTGGGGGATTGAATCCAGGGGCTCTAAACCACTGAGCCACATTCCCAGCCCTTTTAATTAATTAATATTTAAGACAGTTTAAGACAGGGTCTTGCCAAGTTGCTTAGGCCCTTGCTAATTGCTGAGACTGGATATGAACCTGTGATCCTCCTGCCTCAGCCTGTTGCTTCCATTACAAGCATATGCCACAGTGGAAGAGCGTTTGCCTAGCACAGGTGAGGCAATGGGTTCAATCCTCACCACCACATAAAAACACATAAAATATATTGTTTCTCTCTACAACTAAAATATTTTAGAATATATATTCATATATTACTTGGGCTCCATCTAAAATAGCATTGAGTTAGGAATTTCAATGTATTGAAGTTCACTTTATACTCAAATGAGAATTTGGGTGCAAATACCTATCTGAACAATGGGACCACGGATGTGCATTGGGACATCACCCTTTTGATGTGCTTTAAATTTGTTACTAGAATGAAATGCCTGAAGCAGGTTACTTTGTAAGAAGAAATTTATTTTGGATGCTGGAAGTCCAAACATGACAGTGCTTCTGGCAAGCCTCCTTCCCGCAGACTGCACCACATCACTTGTTTATCTGTGTGATCTCTTTTCTTGATATAAAGCCACCAGGATTCAATCAAAGGGGTTCTACCCTAATGACAGAATCTAGTTGCTTCCCCCAAAGCCTCTCCTCTGAACACCAAAGCCTGCTAAAGCTGCTGCCCTCTTAATACCATTAATATGAGATTTAGGGGATTAAACTCTGGCATGAGTTCAGGGGTCAAGCCATATATTCAAACTCTAGTGGGCTGGGGTGTGGCTCAGTTCAGCACTTGGCTTAACAAGCTCAAGGTCCTGGATTTGGTCCCCAACATTGCAAAAAAAAAAAAAAATGACATAGCCACATGGTTAGGTCAGGGGTCTGAGGAACTGCTGTGATTGACGACAGATGGGGAGGAGGGAGCAAACATGGATGACAGCTGTAGGTTCCAATCCTACTGCGTGGAGGTGGGAGACTTCAGGTCTTGGTCTGATCTAGAACCTAACTTTCTGTGCAGGCAGCTGGGCAGGAGACAGTAGGCTGGCACGGTGAACATGAGTTACTCCCTCTCCTACTTCAACCCTGGGAGCTTTTATATCCCTCCATACCATTTTTCACAGCTTCTCTGGTTTGTTTTGTTGACAGCAGTGGAATTCTCACCTCTCACCTGCGTGAAGGAAATGGTTTTTTCTGGGCTTGTGTCTGCCCCTCCCTGCTCTGTCTCAAGGAGGATGGGATCTGAGTTCCAGAATAGACTCAGTGTGGCTCAATGGCTATGCAAGTTTGAGGAAAACAATCCCTGACTCAGACTTGAGAATAAAAAAGGCCTGATGCCGCCAGCCCCAGCGCTCTGTGGGACTCTGGAAATGAGGGAGATGCTGAGCATCCAAATATGGAGGGGAAAGCTGGTCAGCGTTGGTCCTGGAGGAACACGAGAAAAAGTGGAAGAGCCAGCTGCTCTGAGCTACCCTGGACAGCAATGGAGGATGTATTGTCCTGTCTCTTCCACCCCAACAGGAAGTGGGGCAAATACCTAGAACCTGCAATCCAGCCTAGGTCCCCTCACCAAGGATGCTTCCAGCTACACATCTGGGTCCTAATCTCATTTGCCTAAAACTTGCCACATGCCTGGGAAGTGCCCTTTAACTCTGCTGTGCCTGGTCATTCATCTGCAGAACGCACCTGCGCTACCTGCATCTGTGGAGATGCACACAGTGGAGTTGGGGTGGAACCGTGGCAGGTGCTGTCCCTTTACCAGCACAAGGGCCCCGCTGCTCTGCATCTCTTGCCCATGCCTCCCCACCTCAGAGCAACCCCGGCCATCCATGAAACACTCTTGTATTTGCTGGAATCAGCCTGCGTTCCAGAATTCTGTCCCCCCCAGTGTCCTCCTAGTTCTGGAATCCCACTGCTATTCTGGATGGAGAGCCCTAGGTCCTCAGGGTTCTGCTGCTCTTCTGGGCAGTGCTGGTCTGCTCAAGCTCTCACATCTGACTTGAGTCTACACTGCGGCCAGGATGCGGTGGCGCGACCGCATAGCTGTGTTCTTCTTTCCACCAGGCATGATGCTTACCATGACCGCACTGCTGCTCTTCTTCATACACCTGGCCGTCTTTGCCAATGATGTGCATAACTTCTGCATCACCCACCACTATGACCACATGAGCTTCCACTACACGACTGTCCTGATGGTAGGCCTGGCAGGGGCTCAGGGCTGAGGGGGCTGATGGAAACCCGCTGTTGTGTAAGGGGATCGCTCTCCCACTGGATGGGCCTACAGTTCTCCCAGGTGATCAGCATCTGCTGGGCTGCCATGGGGTCACTCTACGCAGAGATGACAGGTGACAAGTTTCTGCGGTGCTTTGCCCTGACCATACTGAGTGAGTGGGAGGAGGTGTGCTAAGAGGAGGGGGAGCTTTGGAACCCTAGGATATAACAGGAGAGGGCAGGGGTGTTGGGTTGATGGGGTCTCTCTCTTCTGCCCAGTGCTCAATTTAGCCATGTTCTTCAACCGCCTGTCCCTGGAGTTTCTGGCCATCCAATACCGGGAAGAGAACCACTGAGGCCTGGGGACTAGGGACGGGATGAGAAGGGAGAAGGAAAAGGCTGCTTTGGGTGTTTTAATAAAGTCTGTTATTTATTTGCACCTGTCAGCTCCTTCAAGGGAGGAGGGTGGGAGGCTGGAGACCCAGGGGGAAGTAGGTTAAGATAAATGCTTGACCTACATGACTCCTGACCCAGCCTATAGCCACTCTGGTGGCCTTGGCCTTGGGTCAGGAATCTTAGTGTCTCAGGCTTGAAGGAGAGGAGTGGAAAAGAGACTCCTGGCCTCCCTGCCTTCCCTCCTTAGGATCCCAGGTCCTAGGCTGGCCCAGCCACAAGCAAGGGCTCAGGAGGGACCCACACGGATATGAGGGTTCATGAGTGGGTCGAGATTGGGATCGCTGTCAGCAGCAGCCCGGCCCAGGCGAGACATGAGGGCGAGGAGGGCCAGGAAACCCAGAAGGCCCAACAGTAGCAGCAGCCCCGCCCGCTGGAGCAGGGTCAGCGGCCGCTTTCGAGACCCAGCCCGGCTCCTGGGGGGGAATGAGGGCAGAGTCAGGTTAGGCCCTTGGTCCCTGGGGCACAGAGACGAGCCTTAGTCACCATCCTTGAGCCTCAGTTTCCTCATCTACGCCACAGGGATGATCACCCCTGAACCTGCCACCAGGTGGAGTCATTGTGCATCTCACAGCAGCTGAGGCACAGGTTCTAGCTGAGACTGTGTTTTGGAAACTGGGATATGTCAGGCATGGGGGAGAGTTACAAAGATTGGGTGCTGTTGGAGCAGGAAGGGGCCACAGAGAGCCCAAGTCCAGACCTCCTACAGGAGGTAAGAACAGTCACAGAGAGAGCACCCCAAGGTAGCTACTGCCCAGCCGAGGCCTCTGCACAGACCCTGCACTGGATGCCACCAATGCCCAGAACCAGCCCTGCTGTCATCAGATCTCTTCCTCTCTTGGCTTATTTCCTCTCCTCCCCTTCCTGCCATCCTGCCCTGACTGACCCCATATACCTGAGCAACTGGGCCAGCCAGCCCAGGGCTGGCCGGCGGCGGTACTTGTCATCATCACAATCCCCATGGAGGCCAGGTAGTCGGTCATCATCCCGTGTGTCATACACCTTCCTTGGGGCTGCAGGGATGAAGCCACCAGCATCAACAGGCTCAGAGAAACTGGCCCTGTGCAGGGGGGTATCCTAACCTCCCCAGCCTGATAGAGTATCTTGGAACTGAGGGGAGGCCATGTCTGTGCTTAGGGTGAGGAAGTGCCACTTTGGGGGAGGCTCTGGATCCCCAAGTTGCCTCCACCCACACCACCCATGCCCTTTCTGACCTTCTCTGGCTGGGACAATCCCATGGCTCACCATGAGTCAAGGGCTCAGTATTGCCCATGTGGATGACCGTGTGCTGCTCGGGTCGGCTGGGAGAGGCAGGGGGTCGGGGAGCCTGGCTGTAGAAGGCTGGGGCAGCAGAAGCGCTGTCTATGTCCTCCTGTCCGGGGGTACTGGTGGCTGTGGGTATGGAGAGAGCCATGAGCAATGCAGAAAGGCAAGGTCCCAGAAAGCAGGTAAAGGCCACCACTTACCATTAAAGCTGGACCAATCAGAGAAGTCGGAGGAATTGAGGGGCTCAGGCTCTGGGCTTATCACCTCATCAATCTGGAGGAAGGAATTTGGGTCACTAGCCTGACCAATGTTGTCCCCACCCACCCATCTGGCGAAGAAGGTAAGGCTTGGGGCGAACAGATGGTCAGACAAAGGGACTCTCACCAGAGGGAGGCCCAGTCCTGACCGGGCCCAGTTGACTGTGGCTAGCTTCTCTCTCAGTGCAGAGGCCACAGGGCCAGCCAGGTTGCTTGGAGGGAAGATGGGACCATTGCAGCTGGGGCACTGATAGCCAGCAGGTGCTGTATTTCGGGGTAGCTGGGCTGCACGTTCATTGAGGCAGGCCCAGTGGAAGAGATCTGAGGGCCCATGAAATAAGGGAGAGACACAGGAAGAAGACTCTTTGGGTTCTTAGCCCAACAATAGCCCCCATCCCACTGCCAGGATGAAGAGACATACACATGTAGGCCCAGGGCCTTGATTTTCCCTCCTCACTCCAGGTCCATTTCATCAGTGTTGCCTAAGACTTCGGCCTTCTTGGATACCACCCACTAAAGTCGAGACAGATGCTACAAAACTGCCTACCGCACAAACAGATAGGGTGGGCAGGAAGAAAATGCCACCAATGTCTTTTAGGGAGTCCTTTCTGGGCCTGTACTCATCATTCTCCTTGAGCTAACAGTGAATCAAGAATAGTTTCCAAACGGATTCCTAGATATACACATAGGCACAAGGATGCATGTACACATCTATGGACACAAATATTCCTGTGCTTATGAATATGTAACCCCAAAACAAGTGTTATTCCTTATATCCACACTAGCTCCCATGAACTCATTGTATATGCTCACATGGTTGCTAACACTCAAGGATCCTGATCAATGTTTTCTCCTTGTATGTCCACAACACACCTGTGACCATCCACTAATGTACTAATGAACATCCCATGTAGAGACACATGAAGTCATGCAAGTTACACACACCCTCACATTGAAAAACACATAGAGCTCTTTCTTTTGCATCAGCTCCTTCAAAAATTGAAGCTAATGTTCTTACACCAGACCAAAGTCATAACACATATGACTGCTGGTTCCCTCTAGCTAACTTTACTGTGGGAAACTCTTCCTCTGTTTGGTACTGGGATGAATAATAGATCCTAAATATCTGAAAGTCCCATGCTGGTGTGGCTGGCAACTGCTGTCATCGTAAGTTTGACAGGCTCTTGCTCAACTCTCCAAGACTGGCAGGGCAGGAAGTAGGAGCTTTAATTTTTAGGAAAAGACACAGGAGCCTAGAAAGGTAAAATGACTTGCTTGAGCTTACATAGCAGGGAATTAACCTAACAGGGCAGGAATCTAGGGCTCTGGCCTCCCAGGCCTGGGGAATTTATTATGCTGCTTCTGGAGGAGGACTTGGAAACCAATCACCAGGATGGCTCTGGGGCTACCCTGATCCCTCCAGGATGACCAGGCCTCACCATAGCAAACAAGGCGGGTTGTCTCTCGGCTGGCCAGAGGTGTGCTGCACAGGCGGCAATTGGGGTTGTAGTCACTATCTTGGAGCCACTGCAGGTAGGACTGGACGATGCACTGGATGGAGTGGGAAAGAGAAGTCACAGTTGGAGCCTAGGCTCCAAGACCAACCACTCCAAAGTCCAACTGCCTCTTTTCCCTCACCACAGACACATATCCTTTCGTTTGTTCAACCAGTAAACATTTATTAAGCACCTACTATGTGCCTGACTCTCTTAGGGGCTGGGGCTATGGCAGTGAGCAAAATAAACCCAGTCCTTGCCCTTATGGAGCTTACAGTCTAGAGTGGTGCCCCTCAAGGGTTTGGAGGAAGCCAATATCGCCAACCACCCAGTCCCCTGCTCAGGCGATCCTCTGAATGCCCCACCTTGGCGTGATTGGCTACCAGGCAGTGCTCGCAGACGTTGACTCGGTGTTCAAAGCAGAACAGGTTGGTCACCTTCCTCTTGGGGCACTTGCAAAGTCCCATGACCGACCCTGGGGAAGAAGCCAGGTCCTACCAAGCTGCCACTTGGGTCTCACCAGCCCCGTCCGGTTCCACTTAACTTCGCCGACACCTCTCACATCCACGCAAACCCAAAATCCCCGTCTTGCTGGTGTCGGGTCACGCCCCCTGCATAAATCCCTCGTACGGCGACCCCTCATTCTTCCGGTATCCCGCCCCCAGTCAGGCCTCTCAGTCAGCTACCCACTGATACCCCTGGCCCCGCCCCCAAAGCCCCGTCTGGGCCCCACCCCTTGCTAGCCCCGCCCCTTTCTTTACAGACCCCCCCACTCTCGAAGTTACTGATCCGCCGCGGCACCGGTCCCGAAGTGCGCGAGCGGTGATTCGAGGCGCGGAAGGACAGGGATTGCGCTCTTCGTAGCTCCCGCTCTGCCCGCTTCAGCTCCAGCCGCTCCGATTATCCCTCCGCTGCCACGTCTCTTCCGGGTGCGGCGCGCGCTAATGACGACACCGCGCCAGCGGCCACACCCCTGCAGAGGCTTGACAGGAAGGCGGGCGAAGAGGGCAAAATCCAAGCGAGCGGCCCTCACGCCTTACGTCATTTCCGCTTCCTCTCTGACCGGGCGGGTAATTCGAACCTTCCACTTGCTGCTGCAGACGGCCTTCCCTGTTAGCACGAGCCTCGGGCTGCGGCGGCAGAGGAGGTCGAGGCCCAGACTAGATATGACTGAGAGGCGAACGCGGTCCGGAGGGGCCGCTCGGGGCTCGGGTGAGCAGAGGGAACGCGGGAGAGGTGGGGCTGAGCCGTTTGGGATCGCAGTCCTTTCCCCACCGAGCCAAAGAATGCTTTTCTCCCTCAGGAAGGCGCCCCCAGAGGGTTTGTTTGGGAACCTTCTCTGACCCACTCCAGTCTCGGTCTCTGGACTCTAGGGCCTGGAGTCCTGCTCAGCCTCTCTTCATTTTTCTCTATAGGGCCCAGGACCCCATCTTCTGCTACGTCTCTGCGGCGGTCCCAGCGGAAATCAGGCTCGGATCTTCCGAATTTCCTTCCTGAACTCAGTGGGAAGGTGAGCCCTGGGTTTCTCAGTTACTGCCCAAGAGGCCCCAGCACTAATGTAGAGCTCATGATCACTCCTCGTTTCCAGGAACCCCATGCGGCTCCAGTCAGGAAGCCCATCGTTTTGAAGAAGATCGTGGCTCATGCTGTGGAGGTGAGGGTTAAGAGACGGGGTTGTGAGTGGGGGGCCAAAACTGGGAGCTGGCCATTTGATCATTGGTGTTGTTCCCCACAGATCCCAGCTGTCCAGTCGCCTCGCAGGAGCTCTAGGGTGAGTTCATTTCCAACGGCTTAGTTGAGTGGAATCCAGGTCACTATAGAGCTGGGGAGCAGCATACTGTCTTCTCACATCTACTCAGGGAGCTCTTTTGCAGTATTCTGGAACAATTTACTTTTGGATAACATGGTGCATTGCCAATCTTGATTACTCCCTGCAGACTTTTTTCATTTTTAGCTCTTTATGACCTGTGTATTTTCTACCATTTTCCTTAAAATGCTGAGCTGTGTCCTATCCACTGTCTATCCGTTTTATTCTCAGTTTTTATATGTGGTTGTTATGAGTTATATTATGGTGCTTTTACAGTTTTAGCAGAACTTGTTACAGAGAATATTTCATTAAGAGGAAATCTGACTGGGGCTATAGGTCAGTTGGTAGAGTGCTTGACACTAAAGCACAAGGCCCTGGGTTCAATCCCTAGCACATACACACACACACACACACACACACACACACACACACACACAAAGAGGAAATCTGAAGATATAGTCAGTTAGAAATGTTAATTTTATTCTTTGAAGAGTTTGTGGGATTTACAGATGGGGAGAAAGACAAATGACCAAGTGATTACAATATTATTTGTCTAGAGCTGCAAAAAGAAAACCAGGTGCTATGATGGTACCCAACCCAGTGGCTCAGGGGTATTTTTACAAATATTTAGAAAATTTTGTGGGGGGGGGTACCAAGGATTGAACTCAGGGGCACTCGACTATTGAGCCACATCCCCAGCCCTATTTTCTATTTTATTTAGGGACAGGGTCTCACTGAGTTGCTTTTGCTGAGGCTGGCTTTGAACTTCCCATCCTCCTGCCTTAGCCTCCTGAACTGCTGGAATTACAAGCATGTGCCATCCACACTTGGCTAGGAATTTTTTTTTTATTAGCTTATTAATAGACATAATATTTGGGTCAACTTTGACATAATTATACAGTGTGAAACATAATTTACTCCAATTCAGTCCTCAGCACTTTCCCTCCTTTTGTCCCCTTTCTTTTCCTTTTCCTCTACTCCATTGATCTTTCTTCTGGTTTTATAAATATTTTTTCTTTTTTAAAAAATATTTTTTAGATGTTGGTGGACGTTTATTTTATTCATTTCTTTATCTGTGGTGCTGAGAATCGAACCCAGTGCTTCACACATGCTAGGCAAGTTCTCTACCACTAAGCCACAACTGCAGCCCCTATGTTTTTTCTTAATTAGTGTATCATGGATATACATAAAAATGAAATTCACTGTGGTATATCCATGTACATAGGAATGTTTGATCAAAATATTCCCACTGTTCTTCCCTTTTTCTGTCTTGCCCTCAATCCCCTTCCTCTATTCCACTGATCTCTCTTCTGTTTTCATGGGATTCTCCTCCCCTTCTAATTTTTTTGTTTTTTTTTTTCCCTTAGTTTGGTCTGGCTTCCACATATGAGAGAAAATATTCTGCCCTTGATTTTCTGGGTCTGGCTTATTTTACTTAGCATGATGTTCTCCAGTTCCACCCATTTACCAGAAAATGCCTTAATTTTATTCTTCTTTATGGCTTAAACCAAATTAAAAGTAGGGGTATTCTGGGCAAAATAAGCCATGTTTGCAGAGATCTAGAGTCCAAAGAAAACTTATGAGGTGTGAGGAATGGTAATTTGTGTCTGCAACAGACTTAGTCAGGGTAGGGGAGAGAGCTTGCTAAGCCAGGGCAGATCCTAATGAGACATGAAGAGCAAATTCCAGGGCTTGGGCCTCATCCTTGGTCTGTGGGCAGCCTTTGGAAATGTTTTGTTGTTGTTGTTATTGTTGTTGGGGATGGTGCTGGAGATCAAACCCAGGGCCTTGTTTGTGCCAAGTAGGTACTCTACCACTGAGCTACCTCCAGCTGACCTTTGAAAAGTTTTAAGGTAGGTAGTGACTGAGTCAAGCTTGAGTATTACATAAAGAATGACTGTGCTGGGGCCTCCACACCAGGTGTGAGGACGTGAAGCTCAGGAATCCTTCTATAAGATGGTAAGGGCCTGACTAAGGTATTGGCAGAGTGGCACCTTCCTTTCTCCATTTTACGCATAACTGACCCATCACACAGCACTGGACTCAAAAGAGATCGCCTCCCATAGACCTTCCTTGACACCCTTACCTGGTCACTGTCACTTTCTATGTGTAATTCTTCTCAGGCCTTAACAGTGTGAGTGTACTTACTTGGATGTTTGATGTCTTTCTCTCCCTCTATGATAAACATAGACATCTGAGAGCAGGGACCTCAGTGGTAGCCACTTATTTATTTTATTTTTTTTAATATTCTTAAGTTTTAGGTGGACACAATATCTTTACATTACATTTATGTGGTGCTGAGGATCGAACCCAGTGCCTCATGCATGCTAGGAGAACACTTTACCTCTGAGCCACAACCCCAGTCCTAGCCACTTGTTTTTATTTGTTGACTGATAGATTCATGAAACACTGAGCAGGATAAAGTTGCTGGAATCTGGTCAACTGGCCATAGGAAATGAGGAAGAAGTAGTCAAGAGTAATCTCAATTCTGTTTATCATCTCTTTTACTAAGACCTATCATACAGGTTTCCCCAAAGCTTGAAGTGAGGAAACGTTTCCTGATAACTTTTAAAGTTATCAGGAAACTGATAAAAGTTTCCTGATCTACTTCCTTGGCTTTCAAACACAAGAGTCATTAAATTGTTCTGCATCCACCCTTGTCTTGGCCTTCAGGAAATTCAGTGTGAAGTTCATGGGCATGAAATCATCCTTATGAGCACCTACAAAATGCAGGGCTCTGCTGGAAGTGCCAGGCATAGGCAAGTCAGCCAGTAAGACTAAAGACCCTGCTCTCAGGTAACTTCCATTCTGATTGGGTGATTGAGTCAACCATTAATTAACCAAGCCAACATCAGTGTTGCTACACAGGAAATAAAAGAGGTCATTGTGACAGAATAGCTATCAGAAGCGAGATGGGCTGATGCAGATTTGATGGTGAGGGACAGCCTCCCTGAGGAAGCATTGGAGCTGAATGGAATAATGAGGAGCCAATGTATGAACCTCTAAAATACATGTCTGCTGCCTTTGCCGTGGCTCTCTTGGTCTCTGCAGAAGCTCTCCAGGGGCTTACGGAGGACCCAGGGAAACACCCCCACCCCTGTTACCTCTCAAACCTCATCTTCAGCTCCTCTCCCCTTGAGTCACTGTACCACACTGGCCTCCTTGTTTCCTCATTCTGACTGGCACACTCTTGCCTCAGGACGTTTACATCTCTATTCCTGCTGCTGAGAACACTTCTTTTAGATGTCCATATGACCCACTCCCTCACCATTGTCGAGTTATATTTCACATGTCTCCTCGGAGAGGCCTATGATTCCAGCCCACTCCCAGAACTCTATCCAGTTGGTTTTTGTGGGCTTTGATTTTCTGTAGTGTTAACACCCCTCACTTAACACATGGTTCCTGTTATGTTTTAGAATAGAAGCACTGTAGCAGTAGACTTTTAATTCATTCCCTGATGTATTCCCAGTGCCTAGAACAGTGCCTGGCTCAGGACAGGTAAACAAATGGACATTTTAGGAAAAACTTAAGCAGCTATGTGGCAAATGGATCATAGAAGGCAAGGCTGGAGACAGGCAAGGATTAGGAGTTCATTGAGCTCGTCTAGATGGAAGCTTGGGTGATTTAGTGAGAGGTGGCTGGATGCCAGGCACACTTTGAAACAGCAACAGCACTAGCAGATGCGGCAAGTATTCCTGAGGCAGAAAAGCAGGCTCCTCAGAAGCAATGACTAGCTTATTTTTATCTTTTTTTTTTAGAATTTTTTTAATATTTATTTTTTAGTTCTCGTCGGACACAACATCTTTCTTTGTATGTGGTGCTGAGGATCGAACCCGGACCGCACGCATGCCAGGAGAGCGTGCCACCGCTTGAGCCACATCCCCAGCCCCCTAGCTTATTTTTAAAAGTATCCGTTCTGGACTGGGGTTGTGGCTCAGTGATAGAGCACTTGCCTAGCAATGTGAGGCACTGGGTTCGATCCTCAGCACCACATAAAAATAAATAAGTAAAATAAAGATATTGTGTTCATCTAAAAAAAAAAAAAATAAAAGAAGAAGAAGAATTATCTGTCCTTTCCAGCCAGAGTCTCCTTGGGCCTGGAAGTAAGTGGTCCAGAAATGTGTTCTCTCCTGTTCTGGTACAGATTGCTTTTTTCTTGGAGAAAGAAAACAACCCTCCTAACAGGCAGCCCACTAAAGAGGAACTATTCAAGACTCCTAGTATCCCTGTCACACCCACCACCACTCCTATGTCATGCATCCTGAATGGTGAGTCCAACTTCAAGGAAGGAGAACTGGATGCCAGAGACTTGGACATGTCTAAGAAAGTCAGGCGATCCTACAGCCGGCTGGAGATCCTCGGCTCTGCCTCCACCTCCACCCCAGGCCAACGGTCCTACTTTGGCTTTGGGGGCCCTGAAGGCTTGTCCAAAGTCTCACCTGTGGTGTGTGGAGATTTAACTGAGGTCCCTGCAAAGCTCTGGGCCCCAGATACAACGCTCCCTGGAATCTCTCCCCCAATCCTGAAAGAGAAACGGAAGAAGAAAAAGGTGCCTGAGATCCTGGTGAGTGAGAGATGGGGCCTTTTCTGTCCTCTGGCTGGCCATGCACACTGGAGGCTCTACAAAACAGGAGACATGCAGGGCCAGGGTGTAACTGACTCTTGGGGGAAGGTAGCACCTGCAAGGTGTGGGTGATGTGCTGCAGCTAACGTAGCCACCTTGCCACTTACCTGCGCCCATTTCTCTTCCCTAGAAATCGGAACTGGATGAGTGGGCCGCGGCCATGAATGCTGAGTTTGAAGCTGCTGAGCAGTTTGACCTCCTGATTGAATGATATGAAGTGGGGGTGCTCCTGGCTAGTCTCTCCCCTCCTCTCCCTGAACATAGCCCCTCTTGATGGCAAAGACACTGGGGGTCCCCTCTGCTGGCTTTGTTACCCATGCAGGTGCTATTGCTGCACATGAGGCCTGGCTACTCCTGAAGGCTTGGGCAGCCCCACTAGGCAGCCTCGGGTTCAGGAAATGGGCCTGGCCTGGCCTGGCCACTCATTCGTCCTGACTAGTCACTCTCTTCTTCCTATCTTCCCAAGTACTGGGGGTCAGAGCCTATATCTGCTCTTGCTGGGAATTGTGGTTGCTCTAAACAGGACCTGCAAAGGGTGGCCAGCCTTAAGCTGTCCCTCTGGAGTTGTCCTCTGTTGATGGCTTGGTTCCCAGCCACAGGCACATGTATGTAAAGAGACTTTGAATTCCATGGGTTTCTTGTTTGATTCCATAGTTAGTTCAGGGGAGAATTCATGGGTTGGAGGACACTTCTACCCTTTGAGTCTCAGACCATAAATGTTTAAGGTGCCAGAGCCGGGTGAGCTGTCTTGCCGTCGAGGTGTTTGATGAATGGCAGGCTGAGGGGATGCTGCTGCTTGCAGAAAAGCAGGCTCCTCAGAAGCAATGACTAGTTTATTTCAGGATGTGGCTGCCAGGGCCTTGGACTCTAATGCCCTAGTACCTGGGGCTTATCATCTCTGAACAGGTAGCCTGCAACAGGGGTCAGGTGACCCCTTTTCTCACCCACAAGGTCCCAGTCCCACTAGCATTTTGCAGATACACTTATAAAGTTTTAGGAAGCTTTTCTTGTGTGCCAGAACACTGCGGGGGTTGGTGGCAAGTTTCACTTTTAGTCTCCTTAAGCCCTCACCTGAGAACACTGCCAGGGTGGGTGCATCTCACTGACTTGGGAACTTTCCCCGCCATTCCCTTTTCCATGCTGGGGGAAGGTGTGGTTTCAGAGACCACCCTGCCCACTGAGAGGCGCACTTCGCCCTGGGCCTGTTGCGCTTTTGATGTTGTCAAGCTTGTGGAAGCAGAAGCTGACAGGCTGTGGAGAGGCTGGTGGACCACCAGGAAGAGGAGCACTTGGCAGGGGACTGGACAGAACAGGGTGGGCCTGGTGGGCATGAAGGAAGGCCCTGGGAGACTTAGGCTGTCTGTCCAGCACCTTGTGCTCTGTGGAGGCTGCAAACAGGCCCTCTTGCCGGGGCCAACCCAGGTATCTGACTGGACCACGCCTGTAGAACTCTCCTCAGCTGGCCAGCAGGGCAGAACCTTTGGGAAGAATCAGGAGGAGCCTCATGATGTTGAGTTGATCTTGTCCTGGCAAGCCTTTCTCTGTCCCTGGGGAGCTGTATGCAGTGTAAAGAAAAACTGGGAGTCTGTTTTGAAATAAAGACGTGATTAAAGAGTTGCCTGTTCAGACTGCTTTTATTGGGCAGAGCCCAGGATATGAGACCCAGGATGCCAAGTCTGGGCCATGTCACAAGTGTTGTCCCTCTGTAACAGGCTGCCAGCCTGGCCTCTCTTCAGTGGCTCTGTGGTAGATCCCTGCCCCCACGTCCTGGTGTGTTTCTTCTGTCCAGTTACCCATCCCTATCTCAGGAGGAAAGAAATGAGGTCTGGGCGAGGTGCCTGGGAACAAATCCTCCTGAGTCCAGCCTCGTTCCCTTTCCTTTGAAGGAGCCTGTGCCCTTCACACGGTGGCCTGGCCTGGACTCTGCTCGGCAATGGGTGATGCAGGAGCGCCTGGAGAACGGGTCAAAGATGCTAATTCCTAGGAATCCTCCCAGTTGCGCTGTGGTAAGGCATAGGAGTGGTAATGCAGGTGGCACCTCCCAGCCTCATTTCCCTCTCGTCCCCATGTTCTTGTCTCCTAGTCCTTAAGAAGTCAAGGTGGTGAAATTCTCCCCAGAGCCACTCCCCCCACCCATGGGAGACAGGTGAAGGCCAGCTTTCTGAAACCTCAGTTCCCTTTCCTCCATGTTCTAACCAGTTTATTCTAGTTTTATTGTAAAAGATGCCACCTTTTTTATTTCTTTAAATATACATTTTTTTTTTTTTAGTTGTAGTTGGGCACTATATCTTTATTTATTTTTATGTGGTGCTGAGAGTCAAACCCAGGGTCTCGCACATGCTAAGCAAATGCTCTACCACTGAGCCACAACCCCAGCCCGCCATCCGGCAATCTTGACCAGCATCTCGGCTGCTGCTATTGCCCCTTCCTGAGGCTGAGCCCCTTGAGGGAACTGCTTCCTCCCACTTTACTGGTCCTCCCAGCATCTGGTCTATACCAGGTTGACTTCCTCCCCTTTGCTCCCACCGTGTGACAACTGTGTGACAAGATGGCAGGCTCTCTCTAACAGCCATCACTGCTGATCAATCTGACCCCACCTTTGACTTCTGAGGTTGTAGGCAAGTCACTTAACCTCTTTAGATTGTTTCTTTTCTTTCTGGTGCCAGATACTGAACCCAGGGGTGCTTTATCACTGAGCCATATCCTTAGCCCTTTTTAGTTTTTATTTCAAGATAGGGTCTCACTAAGTTTCTGAGGCTGGCCTCAGACTTGTGATCCTCCTGCCTTAGCCTCTGGAGGTGCTAGGATTATAGGTGTGTACTGCTACACCTGGCTTACTTAGCTTCTTTGAATCTTGTGTTTTTTCTTGTTTTTAAGATAATTTGTTATCCAAAATTATATACATTATTTTATAATACAAGTATGTTTTATGAAATATTTGGGACATGCATAAAAAATAAAAATTAATGTCCTTTATCCTAGATTTAAATTTTAATGGATATCCTATATTTCACTGACCACTCTACATGGGGTCACTGGTACCCGACAGGTGCCTGTTGTCAAGGGGCAGCTTCTGTGGTCCCACACACATCTTCCCCAGTACTCACAGTTGAGACACATAACTGTTGTCACAGCAAGTGCAGTTCCCCTCGCCTTTACCCCCGAGGCTCTCGGCTTATTGTCCTCAAGTCTACTCCTTTCACCTACTCTCCAAACTATGACCCAAACAACCCAGACAAACACAAAGATCTCCTTGCATTCTCTTCACCAGGGACCATAGTCCAGGCCCTGCCATAGCCCTGCACCTGCTCACACCAGTGGGAGTATCCGCACCTGTCCACATTGCGCCCTCTGAGCCTTCCTGCCTTTGCCTACACTCTTTGCCTTCTGCATCTTCCAGCCCTTTGGGAGCAGGCAGCGGGGGCCCCCTCCATGCAGTCTTTCTGGAGCTCTGAAGTGGATCATGGATCCTCTGCAGCCAGGGCTTTCTGCACAGACCTGTGTGGCACATCTCCCTTCTGTCTGCACTATAGGCATCTGGGTACCTGGGGTATCTGTTCCCTGGAACTTCAGACAATGCAGTTGTTCTGTGTGTTCAGGACCTGGCCTGAGGCCCATGCCACAGACAGTGGCTGGCCAACCAGTGTTTCCCCGGGATGATGAACACACGAGTGAGCCGAATCCTATCATGTTAACAGGTTGTCACTTACTTTTGCTTATATTTTGGCCCTTCAGGCTACTTCAGTTTTTCTGCATTGTATAAATCAGCTACCACGACCTCCCCAGGGACTGTTTTTGTTTTCTTTGAAGTTGTTTTGTTAAGCCTAGTTTCCAAAGCAAAACTATCAAAGGCAAGATCTTGCCAGTGGATCTTGTTATACTCAGCCAGGGTCCCTTGAGACAGATCAAACCTGATGACAGAGATGGCATGCTTCTGAGTGGCCACTCTGAAGCTTGGCAAGTCCCTGGAGTGATGGGTGATATGGCCCTCTGCAGGGATCTGTGTACACTGTGTGCACAGGGATGTGACTGCCTAGGAAGGCTCCACACATACACGGGGTCTGGGGACATGGCTCAGTTGGTAGAGTGCTTGCCTCACGTGCATAAAGCCCTGGGTTCAATCCCCAGCACCAGAAGGAAGAAAGGAAGGCTTCACACAACATACAGCACACTGTATAGAAGCCCACAAGTCCCTCAGGCCCAGGCAGAGTTCAGGGTGAAGATGGCTTACATCTGAGGTCACCCCTGTCCTCAAATCAACTTGTTCTTAGTCCCATAGCCAACAGGTACACAGGGTTCTGAAAAATTGAGGGTGAAAAATGGTGACAATCTTTTCTATTGACTTATGACTATTTTTTCCATCAAGGCATTTTATTTAGACACATTATATAGAAATAATCTATATACTTAGTAATATTCTTATAAAGTATAGTATTGTTTTATATTACTTGCACGTGTAATAGATGCATTAGGTTCTTAGAAAAAGGGTCCTAGGATTTTCTCTCTCATGTGTTTTTATCTTGCTTCCTTGTGGTCTGTGAATCCAGCTGAGATCATCAGTCTCATGAAACCAAACTGATAAGAGGGGGGTAGATGATCCTACCATCTTCCTAGATCCTTGAGTTGTACATCAACTCTGGGACTAATCCCTCCATGCTTGTTTAACCTGCCTGTGAGGGTCACAATTTCCCAGCTCTGTGATCATCAATGATTTCAAACTTGCCAATGTCCCATGCTTTATCATCACAGCTAAAAACCAATGGCTTTGGAGCACAATCTGATGAGAGCCTGGTATTTGCCACTGATTCTGTTGATGCTCTGGAGAGCATCAGCCAGGACATTCATGGGCATCATTATGGTGGCATGGAAGGAAGGTGGAAGGAGAACAGGAGAGGCAAGCATTAAATTATAGGCAGCTTTAGACTTGTGACCTGGGACAAAACTGCTTTTCTAGTTCTGTTGTTAGAAGGTCTCATACGGCCTCTGGAGATGGAAATGTCCTCAGCCTTAGCCATGGCATCAATCACCATGGACCCCTCCTTGGGTGCTGGGGAGGGGCATTTGCTCAGCAGAGAAAACTGGGCAGCACTCACATTGGCAGAGTAGAGAGGGCAGTGGGGTGGGAGTGACCATGGCCAAGAATATGGTCTCAGGGATAAGTTTGGGATGGTGTCAGGAAGTAAGGTCCATGGTTGGTCTGAATAGAAGCTCTTTTTTTTTTTTTAATATTTTTTAGTTGTAGTTGACACAATACCTTTATTTTATTTAAATGTGGTGCTGAGGATCGAACCCAGGGCCTTGCACGTGCTAGACGAGTACTTCACCGCTCAGCCCCAGCCCCAGCCCCTGAATAGAAGCTTTTTTGAAGCAGAAAATTAGATAGAAAACAAGGGCCTCGGGTTGGGAGTCAAACTCAGTGGGAGAGTACTTGCCTACCCATGTGCAAAGTCCTGGGTTAAATCCCTAGTGCCACACATACACACATACACAAAGCACGCATTTTTTAAATATAAAACTCTAATTAGGCATGCTATGTTGTATTGTTGTATTTGCTGAATCTGACTGATCTAAATCTTTTTTTCTTTTTTCTTTTTGGTACCAGGGATTGAACTCAGAAACACTTAATCACACTGAGCCACATCCCGAGTCCTTTTTTGTATTTTATTTAGAGACAGGGTCTCACTGAGTTGCTTAGTGTTTCACATTTGTTGAGGCTGGCTTTGAACTCAAGATCCTCCTGCCTCAGCCTCCCAAGCCACTGGGATTCAGACTTGTGCCACCGCGCCCAGCCAGATCTAAATCTGATAACTCCGACGGCTCTAGCTTGCTGGACAATGGAGGTTTCCAGGCTGAGAAGGCAGGCAGGTTGCATGGTGGGTATGGGTCACCAACCAGGTTGTATCCCCCTCAGTCTCTCAGGGGCAGGCGAGGAACCCCCTCCAAGGAGATCTTGAATCCAGTGGTGCAGGCTGATGAGGAGCAAAAGTCTATACCTCAGGTCTCCAGGGAGCCAAACATGGAGGTGACAGCAAACACTGGGCCTCCCAAGGCAGAGGGGAGGCAGGAGGGCTGGAGAGGTTCTTTCTGGGCCTGGGTGAAGACCTGACCTCTTCCTGTGGCCTCAGCTGGGGAGTCTGGGCCTAGCGACGGGAGAACCTCCCAGACAGTTCTCATCCATACCTCCCTCACCACTCTGCCTCCTTGGGCTGGGGATGCCCAGCACGAGCCCCTGCAAAGCAGGGTGATGGCAGGGGCAGCAGAGTGCGGGAGGACCCAGATTGTGCAAGCAGCTCAAGACACTAAAGTCACCACAATACCTTCTCTGCAAAGCCACCTGTTTCAGAGCCAAAGCTAGACCTGAAGCCAGAACCTGCCTTCACGTTCCTGTTTACACTCTTGAATGCATCGGAAGACTCTGAATCGTAAGGCCAGTGTGTGTGTGTGAGAGAGAGAGAGAGAGAGAGAGAGAGAGAGAGAGACAGAGACAGAATCAAGCGGGAGGCAAAGGGTGCTTCCTCCCAACAGGAACATCCAGACCTGGGTAGGACTCAGCCCTGGGCTGTGCAGATAGGACTAAAGGAGCCTGGGCTGCGGCTGGGCACTCCTACTCTGCGCCCTGCCCAGCCTCCAGATCCTCTGGTCCTACTCTCACTGCCCACCTGCCCCAGGGACTCGGAGATCCAGGAGAACCTGTTCCTCGATCAGGAAGACTGGGGCCCCCAGCAGACCTCAAAGGAGATGAGGAATCTGCAGAATGATTGCAGGAGGTGAGCCAGCCGGACAGCCCCACAAGGCCAGGCCTGGTCCTCAGGCCAGGGCTATGGCTGCTGGCAGAGACTGGGGTCGTCACTTGCCCTGCTTTCTTTCCCTCCTGCTCCCCTCCATTTCTTCTCCCCTCCTCCCACTCTGGCTCCTACTGCATCACCTTGCCAGCAGGCCCTCGTCTCCTTGCCACAGTGTCCTACAAGAACAGGACCTGCTTCACAAGTGGGGGCCACATTTGGCCACAGCTCTTCCCTTTCAATCTACTGTGTCCATGCAACATGACTGGAGGGCAGTCTGGCAGCTTCCCATTTCCTGCCCACATCCACGCGGGCAGTGGACATGGGGTTCCCCTCGGTGGAATGGGCTGGCTGAGAAATAAAAACCCATAGAAATAAAATGGCGAAAAAAAAAACCACAGAAAGCAATTTCAGAAGCTGATCAGATGGATCGAGCTTCTAGACAAAATGGGGACACGCCTGCTTTATAAAGTGTATCGGGAACATCAAAGAGATTCTATAGAAGGTTCTTCTCCAAAAAAGGTTAAAGGTGGGCTGCTCAGTGCCTGATGGGTTATGCCCGCATATGTTTCACGAATAGCTGTCCGCACCCATCAGCAACCAGTCCCCACCTTTAATTGTCCAAGAACTGAGGTGGGCTGTCTGTCAGGGAGGGGGACTGTTCTCTGGATATTGGGCTCTGGAGCTTGTTCTGCGCGATCCCGTTCCCGTGGCTGTATGCCCCTTTGTGGTAATGCCAGGGTCATGGCCCTACCTGGTGGCAGAGGGCCTAGTGCAGCAGTGGGGTGTTACGGCTCTCCCCCACGGCCACCCACGGGATCTGTGATGAAGCTGTCATTCACAGCTCTCCTGAAATGCTTGGGCAGGGCTGATTCGAATCACACCGGATCCTGTCACAGCCCTCAGAGGGGGCCGCCTTCTGCCCCTCATCCCCTTCCAATGGGACTTCAGAGAATTTGCAGCCCAGCCCATGTGATGAAGCAGCCTGTCCTCTTGCTAAAGTAGGGGAAAAGCAAAATCTGTCCCTCTGGGGCCCTGCAGAGTTGCCTGGGAAGAACATGTCTTTTCCCAACAGTTGTGATGAAAAGACAGGGCTTAGGAGATACTGGTCACAGAGTTGATGTAGGAGGCTGGGGCGGGGTGCTCCTGGGACAACAGCCTGGGGGCTGAGAGGGCTCCCTCTTTCAACCCTAGGCTTCGGGAGGCACTCATCACTACCCAAGCGGACAACCTGATCTTGGGGGAGAAGCTGCAAAACCTGGTGAGACCCCCAACCCAGACCCCTTTGTCTTGCCTCCTCCTTGCCTCCCAGCCCAGCTCCCGCTGCTCAGTACCCACCTGAGGCCCTGCACCCCTGTGTTCCAGCCTACTGTGTTGTACCAGACCCTGCAGAAGGAAACGGGCCTGGGAGGAGGAAGCCCTGCCCTGCACGCACTGGTGGATAGCTGAGTCCTCCCTGCCACACACTTTTCTCTACAGCCTCCCCTCCCCCAGAAGGCAGTGCTGCTGGTCCTGCCATCCAACCTCCCACCACATACACAGAAACCAGAATCAGAGCTAGCAAGGCCTGATGCCAAAGGCTGGGCACTTTGTCAGAAGCCACTTAATCATCCAGCAACTCTTTAGATTTCACAATAAACTTCCCAGCTGAAATAACGCCACCATGTGTCCAAGGGCCTGGGACTTGGGTGGGGGGGCAAGCAGCCCCCAGCTCTGAAGTGAGCCAGTGTCTGGACCACCCCCTGACTTCCTCAACCTCTTGTTCTCTGATCTGTCCCCTACATACATGGCCCTGCCCTTAGACTCAGAGGTGATGTTCCTGTGGTGAGCATTGGGTGGGACAGGAAGGGGGACTGCATTTCCTCCCCAGGGAGATCCAGGCACCTGCTTTAACTCCAAAGTGCAGAAAGACTTGAGGAAGTGGTGGGAAGAGCCACTACACATCTTGTGGCCTTGGATCAGCCATCTCCCCTTTGTAGACATGGAATAGGAAGAAGAGAGGCAGAGGGAACTCCCCAAGGGCCCAACACCTTTCAGGACTGGAGACACATCTGGATTTTGGCTCTCAGAGCTTAAGAACTTGTGCCCATTCGCACTGCTGCCCTCTGCAGGTGTTCAGCTCTAGGAAATCCTCCCTAGTGTCGCATGAGGGGAATATGAATATATGTGTGGATAGGTATAGGTAAGGCTTAATTTTCAAGAAATTTAGAAACAACTCTTAGCTAGATGTGGTAGCACACGCCTATAATCCCCATGATTCGAGTGGCTAAGGCAGGAGGATCACAAGTTTGAGGCCAGCCTGGAGCTCTTTTTTTTTTTTTTTTTTTTGGTACTAGGGATTAAACCCAGGGATGCTTAACCATTGAGACACATCCCCACAACCCTTTTTGGATTTTTATTTAGAGACAGGGTCTCACTGAGTTGCTTAGGGTTTTGCTAAATTGCTGAGGCTGGCTTTGAACTCATGATCCTGCTGCCCTTAGCCTCCAGAGCTGCTGGGATTAAGGGTGCTCCACCGTGCCTGGCCAGCCTGGAGCTCTTTGTGAGATCTCGAGTCTAAATAAAAAATTAAAAGAACTGGAGATATAGTCAAGTGGTAAATTATCCCTGGGTTAAATCCCTGGTAGAGGCAGAAAGAAATGAAGGAAAGGGCTGGGGTTGTGGCTCAGTGGTAGAGTGCTTGCTTCACATGTATGAGGCACTGGGTTCAAGACTCAGCACCACATATAAATAAATAAATAAAATAAAGGTCCATCAACAACTGAAAAAATTTTAAAAAAAGAAGGCAAGAAAGAGTAAACCTTATACAACTAGACAATGAAGCTACTTCAGGATTTTGGTGTGTGCTTTTAATTTTTTTCCTTTTAACTATTTAACAACAGAAACAGGGAGATGGCAAAGCCAGTTTAAAAAAGGATACAGAAAATTGACATATAGACAAGAACAATAAAAAAGAAGGAATCCTGAAATAAGATTGCTAAATTGATATAAAATTGAAGAATACTGGGGCTGAGGTTGTGACTCAGCAGTAGAATGCTTGCCTAGCATGTGTGAGGCCCTGGGTTCGATCCTCAGCACCACATAAAAATAAACAAATAAAATAAAGGCATTCTGTTTATCTACAACTACAAAAAAAATTAAAAAACACAAAATAAAGGTATTGTATCCATCTACAACTAAAAAATATTTTTTTTTAAAATTGAAGAATATTCTATAGGTCTTTTTTCTTCTTCTGTTCTGGGGATTGAACCCAGGGCCTCAGTACACTAGGCGAGACGGCTGTACCACGGAGCTACAGCCCCAGTCCTATAGGGAATGTATTCGTTGTTGTTTGTTTGTTGTTTTCAGTGCTGGGAACCAGGGCCTCCTGCATGTGCTCTGTCACTGAGTCGTCTCCCCCAGCCCCTGGGTATCTCAACCTCTAACTTTACAGAGCCTCAGCCCTAACCAATGACAAAAGCCCAGTCGAGTAGAATCCTGTCAGTTAGTCTCTGGCGTGACCTGGAGAGGGCAGGGATGATCTCTGCTTAGGGCACACTGCAAGGAGATACCAGCCAAGAGGATACAAGTTCAGCTTTTGGCTCCTCTGACCTCTGACTTGGCTCGACTTAAGCTCCTAGGAATTATTCCCAAGCAAAACGGCTGGTGACCCACTTGCCTGGTGGAGTTTTGAGCGTGGTGTGGCACGGTGCTAGCGCTCAGCGAGTGTCCGTTACTTTGCAGTGGAGGCAAGTTCTCGTTCCCGTGCTCGCCACAGGCTTCCTGCCCCACCAAATGGTGCTGCGATTTCCTTGAATAGGTGGCCAGATTGAGAGTGCTGAGTGAGGAGGTGCCTGGCAGGATCAGGGACAGTGGAAGCACAGAATGAATGTGGGGAGGAAGAAGGGATGAGGTTGTAGACATGAAGGGCTCTAGGGCCACTGGAGTGACCTAGTCACAGAGTCAAATGGCCTCGGAGGGCTGTGACCAGCAGTGACTGTTTTGAAGGGCACTGTCTGCTGTGTGGAGAATGGACTGAATGGGTGCTGTGGTCTAGACATGAACCCCCAGAGTTTCCTGTGTTGGGACCTTAATTCCCAGCATGGCAGTGTTGGGAGGCGGGTCCTACGGGAGGTGTGTAGGTCCCCAGGACTCCACTGTCATGAGTGGACTTATAATCTTGAGAGTGTGTTGTCAAAACATTAAGTGTGCCCCTGTGTTTTATCCCCTTGCCCATGCCTGCTCACCCAGAAGGGCTTTGCCACCATGAGGACCCTCACCAGGTGCCGTGGCCTGGTGTTGTACCCCAGCCTCCAGAACTGGGAGCCAAATAAACTCCTTTGTAAATCACTGAGTCCACTGTGTTTTATTATTGTGACAGAAAATGGACTGGGACCAGGGACAATAAAGAAATCAGAGGGAAGCAGGTGAGAGGCTATTGCCACAATCCAGGGAAAGATGACAGAGTCTTGGACCAGGATGGATTCGGGATTTGTACTGATAGGCTGGAAGTAGAATATGAGAGAAACAGGAATAAAAAGATAACTCCCTGATTTTGTGCACAAGTGACTAGAAGATGGAGTTGCTGTTAATTAAAGTGGACCCTGCAGAGAAAGATGAGGAGCCAAGTTTTGGATGTGTTCTGTAGGAGTGCCTCTTGAACACCCAAGTGTGTGTGCAAGCAGCAGCTGGAAACAATAAAGGAATTCAGAGGATAGATTCATATTGGGGATAAATTTGGGGGCTTTCAACCTACATGAGGTATTTCGTATTGGTCATCTCTGTGAATCAACCATTCCAAAGCCTAGCAGCTTAAACTGATGAGCATTTACTATCTCTCACAGTTTCCATGAGTTAGCAATATTGAAGTGGCTTCATTGGGTGGTCCAAGCTCAGGGTCTCTTGCAAGGTTGCAACTGAGAAGTCAACAAGGCTGCAGTCTTCTGAAGACTTGGCTGGCCCTGGAGGACACACTTCCCAGATGGCCCCTCACCATGTGGCCTGTCCACAGGTCTGCTTGAATGTGCTCATAACACTGCAGCTGGCAAAGGATCCAAGGGAGAGCCAGGCAGAAACCATGATGGTTTTTTTTTTTGTTTTTGTTTTTGGTATTGGGGATTGAACCCAGGGGTGCTTTATCACTAAGTTATATCCTCAGCCTTTTAATTTTTTTATTTTGAGACAGGGTCCTACTAAGTTGCTTAGGGCCTCACTAGTTTACTGAGGCTGGCTTTGAACTTGCAATCCTCCTGCCTCAACCTTCTGAGTCACTGGAATTTCAGGAGTGTGCCACCTCATCTGGCAGAAGCCACCATATCTTTTGGAACCTAACCTTGGATACAGTGCAGTTTCCTCTTGTCCTTCAAGGCCAGCTCGGAGGCTGGCCACCACAGTATTTAAAGCCATAATGCTGAGCGAGGTTGCCTAGGAAATGGTGTAAATAGAGAAGAGAGCCTGAGCTCTGGGCCTCTGTGACAGTGAGAGGCCAGGACATGAAGAGTTCCCAACAAAGGGACCAAAACAGCAGCCACAAAGGAGGGAGACAGTAGGCTGCGTGAGATCCTGGAAGCCAAGAGATTTAGGTGTCTAAGGCATTGTTTTTGTTTTTTGGGAGGAATACCAGGGATTGAGCCCAGAGGCCCTTAACCACTAAAACACATCTCCAGCCCTTTTTTATATTTTATTTAGAGACAGGGTCTCACTGAGTGGCTTCGGGCCTCATTAAGTTACTGAGGTTGGCTTTGAACTTGCAATCCTCCTGCCTTAGCCTCTGGAGTCATTGGGATTTCAGGCATGCTCCACCACACCCAGCGAAAGTTTGGCTTCCCGGTCAGACTAGGAGAAGACAGGCCGGGCACAGCGGTGCATGCCACAATCCGAGAACTCAGGAGGCTGAGAATTGCAAGTTCCAGGCCAGCTTGGGTGAGATCCTATCTAGTGAGATCCTGTCTCAAAATAAAAAAACAGAAAGGGCTGGGGTGTAGTTCAGTGGCAGATCACCCTGGTTCAATTCTCAGGACAAAGGAAGAGGAGGAGGAGAAGGAGGGAGGGAGGGGTGCAGAAGCGATTTAGCAACTTGAAGGACAACTGACTTTTTGCAGAGCCATTTTAGTGGAGTGGTGGGTGAAGCCTGATTGGAGCAGCTTCAAGACAGAATGTGGGGGATGCTGGGGTTGTGGCTCAGCGGTAGAGCGCTGGCCTAGCATGTGTGAAGCCCTGGGTTCGATCCTCAGCACCACATAAAAAAATTAAAGGTACTGACAATTACAACTAAAAAATGAAAAGAATAATCATAATTTTTTTTAAAAAAAAACGACAGAATGGGGAAGGAGGCACTGAAGACAAGCCTAGACCTATTTGTCCTCATAAAAGGGGACGGAAAGAGAAGACAGGTACTGGAGGGCAAGTGGCTAAGAGGTTTTTTCAAAAGAGGTGTTAAACACCATAAGTGGGTGTTCTAGGTGGCTGGAAATGGCCTTCTAAGGGAGAGTGGAGGAGCAGGACAGAGCCAAGGTCCTTCAGTGGAGCCAGGGTTGGGCTCCAGGGCCCAGGGTAGAGACTGGCCTCAGGTGGGGTGTGGGCCTCTCAGAGCAGGAGCAGGAGGGAAGGCCCAGGAGGGAGTGCAAGTGGGGAGCTGCCCTCCAGCTGCCTCTAGTTTTCCTAGTGACAGAGGAAGCACAGTCATCAGCTGAGATGGGTGGAGAGGGGTTGGCGCTTGAAAGAGAGGAGAGACTTCAAAAATCCCCATCTAAGTGCCTCTGAGAGTTAGGGGCCCACACGTCGGGTGACACTGCAGGCACATTCAAGGGCGAGGGTACAGGAGCAGCATTGCCAGCAGGGTGTGGTTTCAGAAAATGTGACCAATGCTGAAAGGATCAGGGGGGCTGAGAGGGTCTGAAGGGCCTCAGACTAGACAAGGAGGGCAGCGAGGGAGGAAAGGAACATGGCAATGGGGTGACCTCCCTGGAGGCGCGGAAGGACTGTGGAGGGGATCAAAGTGTGCTCACAGGCCCAAGGACCTTAAATGGTGTCCCACAGTCTAGTCCAAGGTGCTGGGAAGAAAATCAACCAGTTCATGTCAGGTTCCAACAGCCAGAGCTGATTTCCTGAGAGTCCTACACTCTCAGGTGTAAACCACGTTCACAGTGCTGTCACCCACTCAGATGCCACGAGCTCTCACCCGGTGTGCTGTCTATGACGTCACATGATCAGAGGACTAAATCCTTCCAGGACCCGTGGGGCCGCCATCTCTGGTCCTCAGCCAACCTTGGCAACTGGCTGGCTGCCTGCTGGTGTCTGCCCTCCTGTGTCCTCGTGAGGAAGGTGTGTGCTCCCCACGCTGATGGCTGCTGATAAGATTCAAGGCTATATTCTGGGCACTGATAATCATCAAGCCTGTCCGTCTGGACTTTGCTTCCCCAGGGCCCAATATAGGCCTCACTTAGAACCAAATGAATGAGCAATGTCTGCACCTGTCAGTGAAGGAGGAAATAAACAGTGAATGGAGGGAGCAGAAGGATGGGTCAAGAGGTTGAGGAGGAAGACACCTTGCAAACCCTTCATGGCTTCCGCTATTGCCTCCAGAACAGCACCCCTTTCCAAGAGCCCTACTTCCTTCCGCGGCGGAGCCCACTTGGATAAATACAGAATATTCATTCAGGTCCCCTTCTTCCTTGAGCTCTAGGGAGAGGTGACTGAAATCTACTGAGCTCCCACTACATGATGGACACTGGGCTAGATCTTTCTAAGGCGTCGGACCTTGCTAAATTGCTGAGGCTGGCCTTGAATTTGCAGTCCTCCTGACTCAGCCTCCCAAGTTGCTGGGGTTACAGGTGTGTACCACCACACCCTGTTGGACTTGATATTTATAGATTTAATCTCGCTTAATGAAGATAGCACCACAGTCTTGTGAAGTAGGTCTATTATCCCCCATTTTACAGCTAAGAAAATGGGCTCAGAGAAGCTAAGTGACTTACCCAAGCTCACATAGCTTATGTCAAGCAAGGATGGAATTTAAATTCAGGTATGCTCAAGGATGCAGGGCAGGCTGTGCCAGAGACCAAGGGACACCAAGGAAGACAGGCAGTGACTGTGGCACAGCAGGAACCTACTCTGGACAAAGGGGCTCTGAGTCCCAGACCTGGCCCAATGTCTGTTTTACATCTCTGCCCTTTGGTGTCCCCATGTTGCCTTGGTGCCCTCAGAGGTCCCTTCCAGATGAACAATGCAGAATGTGGTCTATGTGACATCTCCTGATTCTCACCGGGAGATGTTCCCTTATTCCCTGGCCATCCAGGGTCAAAAGGGCAACACCACCCCTGGGGTAATGGTTAACCAGGCCTGACACCCCATCTATAAGGAGGCCCTTGCCAGGGCCACCCCCGCTGGCTGAGGTCCCACAGGATGCAGTGGGTGAAGGTGCTAGGGCTGGGATTGGGGGCTGCTGCCCTCTTGGGGCTGGGGATCATCCTGGGCCACTTTGCCATCCCCAAGGGGGCGGATGCACCGGCCCCCAGCACCTCAGTCCTCCAGGACCTGGACCTGGAGCTCCTGAAGGCTGTCATGGGGCAGCTGGATGCCAGCAAGATCCGTGAGAACCTTTGGTGAGAGGCAGATCTGCCCGCTCCTCCTTCGATCTGCAGGTCCCCTCCCTGACTGTGCCCGTCCCTTCCTCTGTCACCCTGCAGGGAACTCTCCAGGCAGCCACACCTGGCCTCCAGCCCTCGTGATGAAGCCCTGGTGCAACTGCTGCTGAGTCGCTGGAGGGACTCAGAGTCTGGCCTGGACTCAGCAGAGAGGACGGAGTATGAGGTGCTGCTGTCGTTCCCCAGCCAGGAGCAGCCCAACCTCGTGGAAGTCGGTGAGATCCTGCCCAGGCGTGGGATGCCCGGGTGGGTGAGAGGAGCCGCCCGGCCCTGACTCTGTCCCCCTCCACAGTGGGCCCCACTGGGGACATCCTCCACACCTACCATCCAAACGAGGAGAATGTGACTGGGGAGCAGGGGGGGCCTGATGTGGTGCAACCCTATGCAGCCTACGCGCCTCCCGGAACCCCGCAGGTGGGACTGGAATACCGGCCGACATCCCCCAGCTCCCCCTGGTTCCCAACCCACCTGGTTCCCACCCAGGCTTCTCCTTGCTCTGATCCAGGGGCTCAGCAATTCCCTCCGTTGTCACTTAGACATTCAACAAACATCATGGCCCCTGCTCAAGGCCATACCCACTCAGGGTACTCAGGGTGACCGACCTTGGGTGCTCATGTTTCTGGGTGAGGTGGGGAGACAGTCTAAATCCTTCGCCCTGCTATCCCACTTCCTGCCCTTTTCCCCACCTGCCCTGGGCTCAGCTGGCTCTAAGGGTCACCTCCTCTGGGCACCAGGGCCTCCTCGTCTATGCGTACCAGGGCAAGGAAGAGGACTTCAAGGAGCTGCAGGAGCAGGGGATCAATCTCCAGGGCACCATTGCCCTGACCCGCTATGGGGGTGCAGGGCGTGGGGACAAGGTGAGAGCAGCCTTGTGCAGGGCTCAGAGGGAGGAGGGGCCGGAGTGACAGAGGGGGGAGGACAGAGGGGGAAAGAGGGGCTGCATGGCAGCAGCGGGGAGGCGTGGGCGCAGCCTGGTTGGAGGTGAGAAGGGGCCTTGTATTGCGGCGGGCGCTGCCAGGTTGTGGCCTCGGGTGCCTTCTCCAGCTTCCTGGAGACTTAATGGTGAAGGGATGGGGCAGAACCTTCAGGTTTGATATTCCTGGAGTTCAGATCTTCCTGTGACAGTTCTGAATGTTGAACTTGAGTTCCTCTTATTGCTCCCCTCCCTGCCATTTCCTTTTTCTTTCTTCTTTTGGGGGTGAGATGCGACCCTGGCCTCTCCCTGAGCTGCACCCCAGTCCCTGTCATTTCTTTCTTTCGTTTTTTTCCTTGGTTCCCGGAATTCAACCCAGGAGCCCTTAACCACTGAGCCACATTCCCAATCTTTTAAAAAAATATTTTATTTAGAGACAGGGTCTCAGTGAATTGCTTAGGCTGGCTTTAAAGCCACATCCCCAGCCTTATTTTGTATTCTATTTAGAGACGGGTCTCAATGAGTTGCTTAGTGGCTGGCTTTTGCTGAGGCTGGCTTTGAACTCATAATCCTCCTGCCTCAGCCCCCAAACCGCTGTGATTACAGGTGTGGGACACTGCGCTGGACCCTGTCATCCTTTTCAATTGAAATGTTTGACTCAGGGGCTGAGGATGAGGCTCAGTGGCAGAATGTTTGCCTGATATGTGCAAGGCCTTGGGTTTGATCCCCAGCACTACCAAAACCAAAAAAATAAATAAATAATGAGAACCTTATAGTTATACATAGTAGTTGGGTTCATCCCAACAAACTCATATATGAATGGAAATCAGATTCAGTTCATGATCCTCTGTTTTCCCTCCCTTCAAAAAATTTTAAATTAGATATTGTGTACCTATGGTTTAATTTTTTTAATATAAAAAGGCATAGAATGAGAGGGGATAATGGAAGTTAGGATTTAAAGGGTATAGATTGACAGATTGGCAGGACGATGGATGATAAGACTTCTGGAGATCCATGGTGAAGGTAGTTGCACAACACATTTAATACCAACATACAATGAAACAGTTAAGATAATACATTTCATTATTTGTGTATTTTATCATAATTTTTGAATAGTGCCTATGATAAGAAAAAAGGGGAGAGGAAAAGTGGGAGGGAAGAAAAAGGGAACAGCAAGGTAAAGAAAAAGAACCAGTAAGGTGGCACAAGCTTGTCTTCCCAGCAACTCGGGAGGCTGAGACAGGAGGATCATGAGTTGGAGGCCAGCCTCAGCAACTTAGAAAGACCCTGTTTCAAATAAAAATAAATACATAGGAACTGGGGTTGTGGCTCAGTGGTAGAGCACTCACCTAGCACATGTGAGGTACTGGGTTCAAGCATTAGCACCACATTAAAAAAATGATAATAAAAAGCTTAAAAAAGGTATTGTGTCCATCTACAGCTAATAAATAAATAAATAAATAAACAAGCAAACCAATGAAAAGTCTGGAGATGCAGCTCAGTGAGAGAGCACTTTCCTAGTGTGTTCAAGGGCCTGGGCTCCATCTCCAGGACCTCCCCCGACCAAACACACAAAGAACATTACAATGTTAAAGATCACTACTGTCCATTTCCAGAACCTTACCATTATTTCACATAGAAATTCAACTTAACAATACCCCCTCCCCACCCAACACTCCACCCCTGGTAACTTGGATTTTACTTTCAGCCTCTCAATCCTGCCTCTTCTAGGCATCTCATATAAGGGGACTCAGTAATATTTATCCTTTGGTCTGGCTTATTTCATTTAACAGAACCTCTTCAAGGTGCACTGATGTGGTCTTAGCACTTTATTCCTTTTTTAATAAATAAATAAATTAATTAATTAATTTTGCAGTACTGGGAATTGAAGGCAGGGCCTCACATATGCTAGGCAAATGCTCTACCACTGAACTACATCCCCAGCTTTTTAAAATTTTTACTCTATGACAGCATCTTACTAAATTGCTCAGATTGGCTTTTTTTTTTTTTAAAGAGAGAGTGAGAGAGAGACAGAGAGGGAGAGAGAGAATTTTTTTTAATATTTACTTATTTTTTTAGTTCTCGGCGGACACAACATCTTTGTATGTGGTGCTGAGGATCGAACCCGGGCCGCACGCATGCCAAGCGAGCGCGCTACCGCTTGAGCCACATCCCCAGCCCTCAGATTGGCTTTGAACTTAAAATCCTCCTGCCTCCCAAGTAGCTGGGATTATAGGTGTGCACTACTGTGTCTGCCTCCTTTTTAAGTAGGAATAATATTCTATCTATTGCACATTATAAACCACATTTAATCTATTCATTCATCCCTTGATGGACAGGGGTTGCTTCCACCTTTTGGCTATTGAGGATAATGCTGCTATGAACATGGTTGTAGAAATACATCTTGTTCTTTTATACAGCTGCATAGTATTCCATCACAGGATGTCCCCATTTATTTAACTAATTCCACTGATAGGCATTAGCTTGGCTATACCCAATAGACAGTCGTTTGCTGCTGCAAGTAGCACCACCTTAAAGGTCTTGCACAAACATCATCTTGCCTGTGGGAAGTTAGATCCATCCTGTCTTCCATGGCAGAGGAGAAAGAGGAGCAAGATGTGCCTGTCTTCATCCTCCCTGACACACAGCTTCCTCTGCCTCCTACAGGCTGTCAATGCTGCCAAGTATGGGGTGGCAGGGGTGCTGGTGTATACAGACCCCATGGACATCAATGACGGGCAGAGTTTGCCAAGCCAGACCTTCCCAAACTCCTGGGGCCTGCCTCCCTCAGGTGTGGAAAGAGGATCCTATTATAAGTATTTTGGGGACCCTGTGACTCCCTACCTTCCAGCCCATCACTCTTCCTTCCGCGTGGACCATAGCAATGCCTCTGGATTCCCCCCAATTCCTGCACAGCCCATTGGTTTCCAGGATGCCAAAGACCTGCTCTGGTGAGCCTGTGCCTCAGGTCCCCTGCCCGCCCCCAGTGGCACGCAGCCTTCAATTCCACACCCACATTCATTCCGGAGGGCCTCTCTTGCTCTTCCCAGCAACCTCAATGGAACCTTGGCGCCATCTGCCTGGCAGGGAGCTCTGGGCTGTGAGTACAGACTGGGCCCCGGCTTCCGATCTTCTGGAAGCCTCTCTGATGGCAGGTAAGGTCAGGCCCTTCTCCTCTGTCCTCCTCTCTCCCCTACCTCTCTTCTTCCTGGCCATTCTTCTCTTACCTGGCCTTCTCCTCCTTCTCTCTCTTAGCTCCTCCCTGTCCCCTAAATATCTGTCTTGCCTTAGGGGAAGGCTGTGAACAGCTGCATGACCTGGGAGGTCCTGCGGGGTCCCCTGCCCCACCCCTCCCCCACACAGCTGCCACTCTCTCTTGAACATGCCAAGGATGGATACCCCAAGTCAGGTCCCCTGCCACCTGCAGCACCTGGACTCCCTCTCCCAGGCCCCTCACCACCTACAGTTAGTTGTTCACTTCCTGGGTTCTGTCTTGCTCAGGAGAGGGAGGCCAGGTGAAAACCAGGGCCCCAGGACTCATCTGTCCGGATCATTGTGCAGAGCCTAGTAAGGTGCTGCGCATACACCAAGTGCTCATTAAGTACTGACTGAGTGAATAATGAATGCAAGGCCTCGAGGATTCAGCAAGAAGGATTGGCTCCAGCCTTGCTGCCTCTTTTGGTCCTTTGGGACATGTCCCATGTTGCCATGTTCCTTTCCCTCTCTGGGCCTGTTTCTCCTGCACAGGGTCAGGGCACATGGTGGACTGGGTGGAGACCCCTGTCATATCTGTCCCCTCCCCAGCCAGGTGAAAATGAGTGTCTACAATCGCCTGGAACTGAGGAACTCCTCCAATGTCCTGGGGATCATCCGTGGGGCCGTGGAGCCTGGTGAGCCCCTCAGCGTGCTCCCTGTGCGCCAGGACCCTGCCCTGCCCCGGTGCCCCTGCCACTCCACTCCAGCCTCATTGGGCCCTGACCTGGCCTCAGCGCAGCCTGGACACCCCGCCCACCCCTCCCTCTTCTCTGCTTCTCTGACACTGTTCCTCCCGCTAGACCGCTATGTGCTGTATGGAAACCACCGGGACAGCTGGGTACATGGGGCTGTGGACCCCAGCAGTGGCACCGCTGTTCTCTTGGAGATCTCTCGAGTGCTGGGGACCCTGCTGAAGAAAGGTGAGGTCGCTCTCCTTCCTCCAATCCAAGGACTCTCTGCCCGAGGGGTCACCTCCAGCCCACTCCTTCCTGAGCTAGTACCATCCTGTGCTACCTCCTCTCTCTCAGTTTCCAGTGCCCATTTGTGCCAGGACTAGGTCCCTGGGGGCAGAGATACATGGGCACCAGCCTTGGCCTCCAGGATCCCGGTGCAGTTCACTGACTCACGCATTGGTGTGCTCTCACTCCGAGAGCCTTCTCATTGTCTGGCTGGAGCTGGACCTCGTTCCGCCAATGAAGAGTGGGAAAGGTCTCTCTGTAGGGGACACTGTAGCATTCAAGCCCTTCAGAGCAGGAGAGGCAGATCCAGGAGGAGGGCAAGGGCACAGCAGCTGGGGAGGATCTCACCAACTAAACGGGGTGGCGACCTATGCTGGGTTCCCAAAAGCTGGCTGCACCAATAACTTAAGAAAACGGCAAAGAAAGCATGCAAGCACACAGAAATACCTTTCAAAGCCCTGGATGGCTCTCGACCTTAGGAGTCCCTTGGAAAGAGAGGGCACACTTCGAACCCTGGTTTTATTGGGGGAGATTGTTCAAAAGAACATTCCATCCAAATAAGGCAGAGGGGTAATGTTACAAGGGGCAGTCCAGTCCCACTGGTAACACCCACTCCCAAGGCTTCTCTCCTCTGCTGAGCAGAGATGGGGATCCACCTGCTTCTGTGCAGCAGAAACCAGTCTCCACATTTCCATTGCTCAAAGGTAGGGGGCGCTCAGCTCCTACGTGGCAGCTCCCAACAGGAGACTATTGGGACTGGACAAGGTGGTTCAGTGGGCAGCGCCAGGTCACAGATGGGGAGCTTGGTTTGGTCCAAGGGTCGTGGGAAGCTGGGGAGTGATTTTAATCAGGAGAGCAGCATTTGGAGAGCACATGTTATGTCCATCCTGTGCTACTGTGGGGGAGGGACAGAGGCTTGTTGTCCTCAGGCTGGACAAGGGTGGGGGCACAGGGGAGGCTCACCCTGAGCAACGGAGGCACCACTGATGAAGCACTAAGCAGGGCGAGGCAGATCCGAGGGGAAGGCGTGAATCCTGTTCCTCACATACTGATTTTCTAAAATTTCTTTTTACTTTTTTTTTTTTTTAATACTGGGGATTGAAACCAGGGGTGCTTTACCATTGAGATACACCCCCAGCCCTTTATATTTTTTGTTTTGAGACAGGGTCTATTAGTGAGCTATATCTCTAGTGCAGGATATTCTCTCTTACAACCACAGTACAAAGATTGGAATCAGGAAATTAACAGTTTTGTCACTTGTCCCAATAGTGACCTTTATAGCAAAAGAATTTTCTGGTCCAAGATCCAATTGGGGAATCAAACATTGTGTGTCTTCCAGGCTCCTTTCATCTGTACTAGTCCCTTAGCCATGCTTCACCTTTCTGGATCTGGGCATTGTCTTGTTATATGGCCCTCAATTTGGGGTTGTCTGAGTCTATTCAGGTTATGCATTTGGGGCAGGAATGTGGGAATTTGTGATTGCAAGCATGTATGTAATACTTTAAAAGTTTTAATTTAAGCCATGTGTGGTGGGTGCGCACCTGTATCCCAGGTTGAGGAGGCTGAGGTAGGAGGATCGTGAGTTCAAACCCAGTCTCAGCAACTTAGAAAGGCTCTGAGCAACTTGGCGAGACGCTGTCTCAAAAAATATACATAAAAGGGCTGAGGGTATGGCTCAGAAGTTAAGCCCCCTCCCCCTTCAATTCCTGGTTAAAAAAAAAAAAAGTTTTCATTTAAAACAAGAAAGTGAGTGATGAAAGGAAGTGAGTGGCAGCCAGGGGTAGGAGCAAAACTGGGAGCACTGGCAGCAGGCAAGCAGGGGGGTCTGGAGCTGGTGGAAGGGCAAGTGGAACCCACCAGGGTCTTGGCAAAGATGGATGGAAACTGGCAAGAGCAGGGTGGGCACAGGCTGCAGAGGGAAGTCTGGTTGTGGGATGCTCTGGGAGACAACTGGAGCAGTGGATAAGCCCCAGGACTCTGGAGTCACACTCCTGGATTTGAACCTGGCTGTGTGCCTACCAACTGTGTGACCCTAGGCAAGTGGTTTAACTTCCTTGTGGCTCAGTTTCTAGTGAGATAGAACTAGTACCTCCCGCAAGATACTGTTGTAAGAAGACCTGATTCAGTGCGAAGGCCCTTGAGGGTACCTTCAGAGATTATCAGCAAATGTTTCATGGGATGCCTGGAGGCGAGGAGCCAGCCAGTTCTCCCCCATTCCCCTCCCTAACACGCCTGCAGAGAGGAAGGGAGGTGGGGCATCCTGGCAGAAAGTAGCCCCTGACAGGGGAGTCTGGTGTTGGGGTGGGTTGTCACAGAGGAGGAGACTGGAAGAAGGATCAAGCCTCCTGGAAGGCCTGGCTGAAGGGTGTCAGGCCATTCGGTCACCTACTCCCCCCTCCCCAATTTCCCCCTTCTAGCTCTCACCTCCCCCACACATCCCCAACCTTTCCCCTAAGCCACCATGGATCCTGGTTGGTTGCCTTCCAACCCTTTATGTCCCCATCCACAGGCACCTGGCGTCCCCGCAGATCAATCGTGTTTGCCAGCTGGGGGGCAGAGGAGTTTGGGCTCATTGGCTCCACGGAATTCACAGAGGTGAGTAAGCCCCACAGAGTAGGGGATGGAGAGGGGCTTCTGGGACTGGGTAGCACTGGACCGAAGTTGACCCCCACCTTCGCAGGAGTTCTTCAGCAAGCTGCAGGAGCGCACGGTGGCCTACATTAACGTGGACGTGGCAGTGATGGGTACGGGTGGGCGCTGCAGGGCGCCGGCCTGACAGGGGTGGGTAGGTAAAGGAAGGGACTGGAGTCTGAGTAGTCTTTCTCTATTCCTCCCATAGCCAATGCTACCCTTAGAGTGCTGGGGACACCCCCTGTCCAGAGTGTGGTCTTCTCTGCAACCAAGGAGGTGCTGGGGACTTGGTGTGGCGGGGTGGAGCGTAGACCGAGTAGGGCGGGGCGATATAGGTGGGCAGAGCCAGACCTGATGGACAGCAGGTGGTCGGGAGACTGGGGACTAGGGTACCCCGCTGACGGCCCGCCTGGTTGTTGGGGCTGGGGAGGGTGCCCGCCCCAAGCCTAGATTCCCTTCTGGGCCAGATCGATTCTCCAGGCCCCAGCGGCCTCAGTATCTACGACAACTGGAAACGGCACTTCAACCGCAGCAGCCCGGTGTACGGCACGGTTCCCAGGTGAGACCAACCGGGACGGTAGGTGGGGACCAAGCGCAGCAAGCGCAGCGGGTCGGCCCGTTGCCCTCCAGCCAACCCACTTCTTTCCCGCAGTCTGGGCTCACTGGGTGCCGGCAGCGACTACGCCCCCTTCATTCACTTCCTGGGCATCTCCTCCGTGGACATGTCCTACACCTATGACCGGGTGAGCAGGCACCCCAAGTCCCTTGCTCTAATTCTAAATCTCTAGTGCAGACACTGTATCTGGCTCCTTCGCTTAGTAGCTATACTACCTAATGTTGAGTTTCTTAACCTCTGAGTCTGTTTACACTCATTTGTTACTTTGTCAAATATAAGATACTACTGATTTTAAGAAGCAACATTGTGTTATGCATTATTCAGGAGGAAAGAAAAAAACCCAATCGGTTGTACAATGACATTAATTATAGAAAGCCTTGAGATCTTAAAATGTGCGTGTGGGGAGTTTATCTCAATATTGATTAAATGTTATGAAATAGGGAAGACTCATAGCATCGAGTGAGGTTGCAGTGAGAAGCAGGATGCTGAGTGGCCAGACTGTCTCCCTGTTTGATGTCCCATAAAGGCTTTTCTCCATCTCACGGCCACACTGGTACTGAGCGTGGAGCTTGGATTTAAGTCCCTCTGACTCCAGGGCTCCAGGCTCCTTCACGTGAAACTGGAATTTGGCACCCAAGCCAGCTCTGCCTCCTATTAGTCATGTGATGTCTGGCAGGTTCATCGCTCTGAGCCTCAGTTTGCTCCTCTGTAAAGTGGGAATTGTAGAACCCATCTCATGGAGGTGCCAAGGGTTCAACTCTGACAATTCCCACACATTGTGGCTTGCTGTAAGTGTACCTTCCACCTCCTATCCTGAGCCCATCACCTCTGCCTTGTCCCCCCAGAGCAAGACCTCAGCCCGGATCTACCCCACCTACCACACAGCTTTCGACACCTTTGATTATATGGAAAAGTTTCTGGACCCTGGTGAGGAGTGGGGCAAGGAGCATCCTGAGACCACCCACAGGAGACTGAACTGAAGATAGCTTGGTCTTGTTCTCTCTGTAGGCTTCAGCAGCCACCAAGCTGTGGCCCAGACAGCTGGGAATGTGCTTCTTCGGCTCAGTGACAGCTTATTCCTGCCCCTCAATGTCAGTGACTACAGTGAGGTCCTCCACAGCTTCCTGCGGGCTGCCCAGCAGGAACTTGGGAACCTGTTGCAGCAGCACAACATCAGCCTGGGTATGGACACCCCCTGACATTGAGGCATGGGGAGCTCTGCACCTGCAAAGCTAAGCCACTGGGTATTCTCCACAGGGCCTCTGGTGACGGCAGTGGAGAAGTTTGTGGTAGCAGCTTCAGCCTTGGATCAACATGTGTCAGCACAGAGGAAAGGCAGCCCTGAGTGAGCAAGGGAGAGGGCAGGTGTCTGGGAAGGTGCACCCAGGCTGCGGGCTGCAGGGTGAGCCACAGGTCCTGCCTCTGCCAGTCCCCTGCAGGTCCGGATGTTCAATGACCAGTTGATGCTCTTAGAGCGGGCCTTCCTGAACTCCAGAGCCTTCCCGGAGGAACGCTACTACAGGTGAGCTTGTCCCAAAGTTCCTCGCAGGCGCCAGGCAAAGGCCACCTGCCCGAGGAAGAAGATAGCAGCTTTGCTGCTTTGGAGCACAATCTAGTCCAAGGCAGGGGGGAAGGTGAGTCTCAGGGAGGGGAGGCAAATCAGTCACATTGGGGACTACAGTCTTCCCACCATGAAACTGTACATTGCAGCTTTCAGATTGGTTGGGTGGGGGCTTTTGGGCCTGGCTGTGTAGAGCAGCTGAGTTCCAGGCTGGGCCTTTCACTAACCCTGAGCCTGCCAATTTCTCATCAGCCATGTGCTCTGGGCACCCCACTCCAGCTCTGTTGCCACATTCCCTGGCCTGGCCAATGCCTGCTACAGGGCCAAGGACACAGACGCAGGATCTGAAGCTTGGGCTGAGGTGCAGAGACAGCTCAGCATTGTGGTGGCAGCTTTGGAGGGTGCAACAGCCACCCTGAGACCTGTGGCTGAACTCTGACCCCAGCCTGTATGCCTCCAATCTTCCTTTATCCTAACCCTCTCCCACATATTTTCCCGGAGCGTGTCCCAGTCTCCCCCAAGGCCCAGAGTATGTATAATCACGGTCCCCTCTCCAGCTTGAGGCAACAGTAGGAGTTCCATCAGTGGTGACACCGAGGGGAGTGGCAAGTCCCAATCTCCTTCCTCCTGGATCTGGCTGGCAGAATGGCTGGCAGGGCTGCTAGGGGATGAAAACCCAACAAGTGATGGCATTGGTGGGTTGGTGAGTGCAGGATGCACAATGTCAACCTTAGAGGCCAATTCAGAGATCAGCAAGGCCACCCCTCATGGACTCGTAGGCACACTCTGGTCCAGGTAGACAGGGCCTTGCCCAGTCTGTTTGCCTCTCCTGCCCCACCCATACAGTCTCCTCTCTATGTACCCTCCAATAAATGAAGTACAGCCATTGGTCCCAAAAAGAAAGTTCCTTTTATGGTCTAAGAATCATGAAAAAAGAAACCTAAGTGATCTGACCAGTCCTGAAGCTCTGGAAGCTGGCATATATCCCCCTAATGTCAGGTCCCCCTAATGTCAGACCTAGGAAGGTCTGAACACACCTTCATCCTCCTCCTCTGCCATGACCACCTCCTCCAGGGTGCGCCCTCGGAGCTTACTCCCCACTAACACGTTGCAGGTACCAACAGGTGGCAGTCCTTTCTCAGTATAGCAACCCCTCAGGAACACAACTCTCTCCTCTCCATCCAGGGGTAGCCCATGGGCCTGACACAGGTCCCGTGCTTCGTGAGGTCCATCCAAGGCCAGCAGATGAACCATGAAGTCCAAAGGCAAAGTCTGTCCCTTGGGGGTACTAAGGGCACGAGCGAGGCGGGCCAGGGCAGCACGACGGGCATGGCCCACGTGGCCCTGCACTGCACAGCTCTGCAGGTAGGACAGGGTCCGAAGTAGGCGGAAAAGACGGGCTGCATTGCCCTCCCGAAAGGCGGCGTCGATGGCCAGGGCAGTGCGCAGGGGTGGACAGGCACGAAGGGCAGCAGGCAGCTGCAGAACTTCATACAGCGCCTCCACAGAGCCTGAGAAGTTGGGAGGCTGGGATGAGGCCTGGTCTTCTAGGATCAGGCCCACTTCCCGTTCCATCCCCTTAGGCCCTACCCATCTCCACTCCTGCCAGCTCCAAGACTCAGCTATGCTCACTCTTCTAACCAGACAGGGCTGGCCCTCCACGAGGCTCAACTCCAGTTCTTGATCCTGCTCACCCCAACTTGACCATATCCCTTTGCCTGCACAGCCCACCTTGCCCCACTTCCCCAATAAGATCCTGCAGTCAGGCCTTTACCTGATCCAAATGTCAACGTCAGCCTAGGTGCTTACAATAGAGAAGTGGGCAGTGTTGGGGAATGATGGGGAATGAAGAAACAAATAAATTAACAACTTGCCTGAGAGCCTTAGAGATAGTATGTGGTAGGGCCTAACCCAAATTGAAGTTTTGTCACTTGATTTTCTCACTGCCTTGGCTGCCCTGTACCCACAATTTTGGGAGCCTGATCTATTAAATGGCCATCCTGGGAAGGCCATTTCTTCAAGGAGCCCCTATCTTGCTTCTTTTCTTTCAGAAAATCACAGGACACTGGGAACTTGGGCATCTTTTGTAAACTGAGGCTTCTGACTCATTAGTGAGCTGTGAAGTCAAGAGCATTTCACTTCAATTGAATTTGTTAAAATGCACCACCCATATAAAGGATCTAGTCTTGAAACTTCTGTCAGATGTGTTCCTGGGCACATGTGATCTCTGCAACACTGTTAGGGAAGGGAGATTTTAAAATGTTTGAAAATCACTATCAAGGCCAACTCTCCCAACCCTGTGCCTTCCATTTTAGTTTATCATTTATTTATTTATTTATTTATTTATTAGTGGGGTCATTGAACCCACAGGCGTTTAACCACTGAGCCACATTCTCAGCTCTTTTTGAGACAAGGTCTCAGTAAGTTGCTAAAGGCCTTGCTAAATTGCTCAAGCTGGTCTCTAACTTTCGACCCTCCTGCCACAGCCTTCTGAGTCGCTGGGATTACAGTCGCTAGGATTACAACTGAACTCTGAAATAGGAAGGTCGGGTCTGGGGTCTGATGTTGGGGGTTGTGCACTGACGTTTTTGGAAGGAAACTGATGTTTTCTTTCTTTGCTACTGTTGGGAATGGAATCTAGGGCCTCGAGTATGCTAAGCCTCTAAACAGTGAGATTTTAAAACTTCTTTTCTTTGCCTCCACTGTCCTCATGGAGGGGTCCCTGGCTCTATGCCAGTAAGGCTGGGACCCGACTCACCCAAGTTATAGAGCAGAAAGAGTCCTTGGAAGTCGGCCTGGCGTGGGTGCGGCCCTGCGCTCTGCGCGTAGCAGCGCCGCAGAGAGCCGAAGCTCTCCTGTACCTGGGTCTGCAGCAGCACGGGGTCCACCGGCCCACGCGTCTCAACCGGCTGGAGTCGAGCCACTACGGCCAACAGCGTGGCCAGTGCAGCCTCTAGTACCACCGCCGTCTCGGCGTCGCCCGCGCTCTGTAGAACCAGATCTAGCCGCACCGCGCGCAAGCGGTCAGCCACGAAGCTGGCCACTTCCGCGAGGGGCGCGTTGGGGCTCTCGGCCACCTCGCTGGCCAGGTAGCGCACGGTGGCCAGCAGCACCGACGGCGGACGCAGCTGGCTCGGCGGGGGGCGGGGCTTGCCGGCAGCGGGTCGATTGTACTCCTTTACCGTGCGCTGCGGGTCTGCGCGGGGCGGGTCCCCTGTCCACCCCCTATCCACCTCGAAGCGATGAAGGCGGCGCTCCCTTTCGCGCTGGGCACGTTCGGCGGCCGGGCACATGTCTGGGCAAATACCCACAGGCAGCTTGCTGCCGGGCATGGGTGGGCTGCGGGGATGGGGGGGCGCTCAGAATCCCGGGGACAGCGGCCGGTCTCCCCATCATGTGGGAGGGCACGCCACTGCCCGCAGAGGCCCGGTGAGGCTCCGCCGAGGCGAGGCGGGGCCGAGCCTCGCTGGGCCCGCCCGCCTCCCCGCCCGGGTCTTCAACGTCCCCGCCCTCCCGGCCGGCCACCGCCTTCCTCTCACCGGATCCCTAGAGTCGTGCTCCCTAGATGCACTGCGTTGTAGTCCGGCGATACCAGCACTATTTCGCGAACTCCGGCTCCACTAACGTCCCCCACAAACGTCCTCTACCTTAAAAATTGCAGGCCGGGCACTCCCATGATGCACCGGTTTGTAGTCCTTCCAGTAACCAATAGCCGGCGGGGAGGGGCGTGGCACCGCGGGGCCACGCCCCCTAGGCCTTGCTGGGATTTATTCCAGTAAACCGTGGGTTAGGGCGGTTCCAAAATTAGCGTCCAGGTCTTGGTTTCCGTCCCTCTTCCTTTTCACTCAATAAACTGGCTCTATCGACCTTTCTCTACTGTTTCCCTAGAGATTCTCTATTCTATTATTATTATTATTATTATTTTTGCAAAGAGTCAAGTAGAAAATGTCTTGGGATAGGTGCTTCGGTCAGAGGATGCAGTCCTGAGGAGGGAGGCTGAGGCATGTTCCAGGCCAACCTGGGCAACTTAGCCAGACCCACTCGCAAAAGAACAGTTAGAAAAGAGGCGGAGAGGGGCTGGGGTTGTGGCTTAGGGGTAAAGCACTTGCCTACCATGTGTGAGGCACTGGGTTTGATACTCAGCACTGCATAAAAATTAAATAAAGGTCCACTGACAACTAAAACATTAGAGAGAGAAAGAGAGAGAGACAGACAGATAGATAGAGTGGGTGTGCTTAGAAAGCCTGAGACCTGGGTTTCAATCCTCAGAATGATAGAGAAAAAGAAAAACTGTTTTGGGATTTGCTGGTCGCCTTACTCAAATCTGCTGGTTGCAGCCATAGATGTGGTTGAGCCTGGTTATGTTCCAACAATTTTTATTCACAGACACTTAACTTTCATTTTATTATTATTATTTTTTAAATTCTTTTAGTTGTTGATGGACACAATACCTTTATTTTTATGTGGTGCTGAGGATCGAACCCAGTGCCTCACAAGTGCCAGGTAAGCTCTCCACCACTGAGCTACAACCTCAGCCCTCATTTAATTTTCACTAGTCACAGACTCTTACTCATTTGATTCCCCATCACACACACTATTAAAAAGATGTAGCAACCATTCTAGCCTGTGGGCCTTAAAAAAGGTAGGGCCAGATCTGGCTGTAGGCTGTAGGCTGCAGTCTGCAGACCCAGTTCCAGATGGCTAAACTGACAAGTTTTAATGACGAGACCTGCTGCTGCCACATCATGATAGATACTGGCACATATAGAGTCCTGATTTCAAGAAGGCAGGCAGTCAGGGAGCCATTGTGTTCCTTGGTCCAGTTACATACAGAAATGGCCCCTGGGGTTGCTGGGGAAGGAGAGGGGGAGGCTGGCAGTGCTGGAGCTAGAGTCCTATGGAAGGCTCACTCCTCAGGGCGGCAGTTGAGACAGGTGCAGGTGTAGAATCTCTTCAGCCCGCTTTAGGTACTCAGCTGCCTTCTTCTTCACACCTTCCCGGCGGGCAGGGGACGGGTCACCTGTGGAGAGACTGGCTCAGCTGAGGTACTTGAGACCAGCTCCCTTCGGAACCCCTGGTCTAGGTCTTACGGTTCACAGAGCAGCATCATGTGTCCTTCTCCCTTCTCTGGGACTTACCATGTCTCTCCTCCCCATTCTACTAAAAAGAAAACTGAAGCCACCAAGAGGAAGGAAAATAATCTTCTCAAAGTGACATGGTCATCAGTCAGTGAGGAGAAAGGTTCCTGGTCCTTGCTTGTTTTTCACTTTTCCTTCCTTACTGCTCCATCTAGGACCCCAGGCCTGACCCTCTACCCTCCAGCCCCTACTCACTGGGCACCCCCTGGAGCAGAATGTGCACACCATCTCGGTAGCCCTGGAGCGCAGCAGGGTAGGCGCCTGCCTTCTCGTCCCGCAGGGCCTGGGTGATGAGCTCTGTGGCCTGGCTAAGATAGGCAGGGCGAGGCCCTCCTCCATCCTCTTCTTCCTCCTGCCCTCCTGGCTCCCAGGGCTCCTGGTTCAGCCTCGTGGACTCCACTTCCATGGCTGCCAGCTCACCTATGTGGGTGGGGCTGGGGCCTGCACCTTCTGCAATCAGAAAAAGAGCATTCAAGCCTTACTGGCCCTTCATTTCCCATGGACTGTTGACCCCTCCCAAACCTCTGTGACCCATCTAGGTACCAGTATGTCCTCAGTGGAGGGGTGCAGGGCCTGGACAGTCTAGAAGCCACTTGCGTATAGCAAAAAGAGTCCTACCTTCCTAATTCTTTAGGTATACACTAATTTTTCTTATTGAGCTCTGGGTCACTCACTGGTCCTATTTCTTTCCTGACTCCAGTTGGCCTAGGAATGCAAAAGTTTCTTCACAAGTTCAGTTACAGGATGGTAGACCAACTATCAGGCTAAGGGTGAAAATGCTGCTTTCCTTCCTTCCTTCCTTTTTTTTTTTTTTTTTTTTTTTTTTGACAGTGCTGGGGATTGAACCCAGGGTCTTGCACATGCTAGGCAAGCTACACCCTCCAGGGCTTTTTCTTTTTTCTTTTTTTTTTAGTTGTAGTTGTAAAAATTTATTAATTTTTATGTGGGGCTGAGGACTAAACCCAGTGCTTCACACATGCTAAGCGAGTGCTCTACCCCGAGCCACAACCCCAGCCCTGTCCAGGACTTTTTCAAGATCTTGAAATCTCAGCTGAGAACCCCAGGGCGAGGGGCAGTGGGCAACTGGCATCTTCATGTTCCAGGTTGAAGAGCTCATGACGTCCCGGAGGTGGTCAGAGATCCTCCCTGTGGCTTTCATATGAGGTGGCTACAGAGTCAGTGAGTCTTTTGAGAAGAGGCCTTTGACAGGAAGGTACAGGAGCAGGGAGCACTGTGGCATTCCTGTCCTGGAGAGGGAATGCACGAGTGGGCATTTCTCCGGCCCCATCCAAATGGGGAGTCCCAGGAGATCCATGAAGAGATGAGTGGCAGGAAGGCAGGAGGATGTCGCCCCTCCCAGCTGGGCCTAGAGCCCTCCCTGTGTTGCTCAGGAAGCAGGGAGCGCAAGAGTTTGTGGAGCCCCTAAATATGTGAGGTCAGGAGCTTAATGTCTGAAGAAGAGAGGCAGGGGTGGGGCTGGGGTTGTGGCTCAGTGGTAGAGTGCCTGACTGGCAAGTGTGAGGCACTGGGCTTGATCCTGAGCACCACATAAAAATAAATAAAATAAAGGTTCATCAACATCTAAAATATAAATAAATAAATAAATAAATAAAAACCAAAAAAAAAAAGAGAGAGATGGGGTGCTGGCTCCTGGCATACACGACTGTTGGGGAGGCAGGAGGGAAGGAAGTGCCTGAGCACACTGCACTTCAGCAACAGGGACACAAGGATTGGGGAATTTTCCTATGGACACAGTAAATGTCTCAGGGATGCAACCTGTAAAGGGCCTTTCAAAGCAACTGCCAAGCCGGGTGTGGTGGCGCACACCTGTAATCCTAGCATATCAGGAGGCTGAGGCAGGAGGATCGCTAGTTTAAGGCCAGCCTCAACAACTTAGGCCTTAAACAACTTGGTGAGACCCTGTCTCTACATAAAATATAAAAAGGGCTGGGGATGTGGCTCATTATTCAAGCGCCCGGGTTCAATCCCCGGTACGAAAAAAAACCAGCAACTGCCAGTGGCTGTCCTATCCTCCACCAGGAACCCTAGAGAGCTCAGCTGGGCCAGGGAACCTGGGTGCCTGCCACTCAGAGGAGGTACAACATCCCTGGTGATACCACCTCTTCTGTCTCCCAATCCATTCTCCCCCTTCCCCAGCCTTGGAGGTGTGGAAGAAGAACAAGTAAAAGCAAGCTCCTCACACCCTTGTCACTTGCTGGCCTGGCCACTGACCACTGGCCTAAGCCAGGGGGAAGGTGAGGCTGACAGCTAGATGGGAGCTGACACAGGCTGGCCCAGGCTATTTCCTCTCCTAGGCTGGGCCTCAGATGCCTGAAATTCATCAGAAGGTGAAGGGTCAGCCCTCAAGGCCACCAAAGGGCAAACAAGGAGGGCCAACAAAACCAGCTTAAAAACACTCCTAAGGAATAAAAAGAGAAACTGTTTCACGATCATCCCAAAGTGAGATTGACCACTTTAACACCTGAGTTGCAGTTACAGCAGAAGCTTGGAGAATTTCTGAATGAAAAACCCAGTGTCTCACTGTTGGGAACTATCATGTTCCTGGTCTCAGAGCAGGAAAGTGGTCAGGACCCTGTCCCATGTGGGACATCTGCTTCTGGTGGCCTCCAAGGCAGAGTGGCTTCCCTTGGCTGCTGCTCTTTGAGCCCAGACTGACAGGCTTCTCCTACCTCCAGGATCTGCAGGAGACCCTGAGCCAGGAAGCCCTACCTTGGACTTGCAGGACAAGCTAAAACCTCCCAGAGCAATGTGACCCTGCTCTTCCAAGCTTTCATAGGGAGAAATGGCTCATCTCCTTCCCCAATGGTTGCTCACTGTACAGGGACAACTTGCTCAGATTTACATAGTTGCAAACAGCTGGCTGGTAGTCCTGCCTCCTCTTTTGCCCCCAAGGACCTGCTACTGCAACCCCTGCCCTGCCTGCCCCTGCTCCTTACCTTCCTTGGAGAAGGGGTCAAAGAGGGCAAGCTCAGCCTCAGAGAGAGGGCCTTGGGCAGGGGAGCCGGATGCCTCCTCTGTGCTGCCACAGTTGAAGAGAAGATCCAGAGCCTCCTGGGCAGGGCTGGACGGCGGGGGGTCCGCTGAGGACAGACCATTGGGATATTAACACCTGCACATAAACCACTCGCCAGAGTTCAAAATGGGATGATCCTCTCAGTAAATCCTTGCAGCAATAGGCATAGACAAGCCCATCATCAGGGTCTGTGCCCATTTTACATATTAAGAAACTGAAACTAAAGACAGGAAATGACCTACCCAAAGACCTCAGCAGGTGCATGGGACATGACAGGGTTGTCACTATGATCACAGGTAGGTAGGGATAGGAGTGTGGAGCCCTGCCTTCCCGTCCCCCAATTCTGGCTTCCTCCCCACATTCTCATGTACCTGACACCTCCAACTCCTCTAGGCCCCTCCTTTCTGCAGGAAGTGGCTGGAGCAATCGAGGCTCATCAGGGGGTGGTGTGGGGATCAGAGGGGGTGGTAGAATGTGCAGGTCTCTGGACACTTCGCAGGGCCGTGTCACCTCCCCACCCTGCAGAAAGACCAACAGAGGGAGTGTAGCTTGGTGGGCAGGTAAGCTTTCCAGGTGCTGGGGTGGTAGGAAGGGCAGGTGCACATACCCGGAAGAACTCCTTGAGCTGGGGGCTGTTGTTGAGTGCAGGGATGTGCACCGTGAAGCGAAGCAGGTCTTCGGCCCCCTTTCTCCGCTCCTCGATCACAGAGGCTTCAAACCGGCCTGAAGTCCCAGCACAAGGGAGCGGGAGAGCAGTGACCTCAGAGGCTTCTAACACCAAGGCCCACTGTTCCTGGTTCTGCCTGAGGCTCTGAGCAGCCTACTGACCTCCTCCCAACCTCCCAGCAATCTCTCCAGATGCCTCCTGCGGGACTCAATCTTCCTATTCATTCTTTATTTCTTCTTATTTTTTTTGGTACAGGGGACTGAACCCAGGGGTGCTTAACCACCAAGCCACATACCAGCTCTTTTTATATTTTATTAGAGACAGGGTCTCACTGAGTTGTTTAGGGCCTTGCTAAATTACTGAGGTTGCTTTGAACACTGGATCCTTCTGCCTCAGTCTCCCAAGATGCTGGGATTATAGGTGTGCACTACCACACCTGGCCCTATTCATTCTCCTGGCCCTATTCATTCTTTTTTCTCCTGTCGGTGCTGGTGATCTATCCCAGGGACTTGTGCATTCTGGGCAGGTGCTCTACCACTGAGTCACATCCCAGCCCTTTGTAAAAAAAAATTTTACCTTGAGAGATGGTCTTGCTGAGTTGCCCACAAACTTTTGATTCTGGGCTGGGGATGTGGTTCAGTGGTAGAGTGCTTGCCTACCATGCACAAGTCCCTGAGTTCAATCCCAGTAACAACAACAACAACAAAAGTCTTCAAACTTGCAATCCCTCCTGCCTTAGGCTCCCAAGTAGCTGGCATCACAGGTGTGCACCACTGCACCCCAGATGTTTAACTAAACACCTGCTCTATGCTGGGTTCAGAGATGGATGAGAGAAACAAAGTCTCCGCTCTCAAGGATGTGACACTGTAGATGGGAAGGCAGGTAATCAAGAAGAAACAAAGTCATTTCAGATGGATGTGATGTAATAAAGAGGAAAGTAAGGCTCAGAGAAGTGCTATGCCCAAGGTCACACAGCAAGCAGCAGTCTCACTGCTGGTATAGATATTATTAAAATTTATCTAACTCTGCCTTAGTTATTATGTTGCTAGAGGAAGTAGCCTGATGTATTCCTGCAGTAGCAAGTAACAGCATCCTTCACCTTGTGGGCTGGGGACATAGCTCTGTTGGTAGAGTGCTTCTGGGTTCCATCCCCAGCACCACACACACACACACATACAAAGAATATCTCATGTGAGTCTGGGGACTCATGTGATCCGTGGGTTAATGGGTTATCTCAAGAGTGAGTTTGTGGGATGGGGATATAGCTTGATTGGCAGATTGCCTGCCTTGCATACACAAAGCCCTGGGTTTAATCCCCAGCACTTAAAAAAAAAAAAAAAAAAAAAAAAAAAAAAGTGGGTTTGCTACAAAAGCCAGTTTGGCTAGGTGTTTGCCAAGGTCCCTGTCTCTTGCCATGTGAGGCCCCATGCTTCCTGGGGACTCTGCCAGCAAGAAGGCCATCACCAGATGTGGCCTCTAAATCTTCTGCCATAACTATGAGCCAAAGTAAACTTCTTTTTTTCCTCCCTTTGTGGTACTGGCAATTGAACCTGGGGGTGCTTTACCACCAAGCTGCATCCCAGCCCTTTTAAAATATTTTTATTTTGGCTGGGGATGTGGCTCAAGCGGTAGCGCGCTCGCCTGGCATGCGTGCAGCCTGGGTTCGATCCTCAGCACCACATACAAACAAAGATGTTGTGTCCGCCAAAAACTGAAAAATAAATATTAAAAAAAAAATTCTCTCTCTTTAAAAAAATAAAATAAATAAAATAAAATATTTTTATTTTGGGTCAGGCTCTTGCTAAGTTGCTTAGGGTCTCCCTAAGTTGCCCAGGCTGGCCTTGAACTTGTGATCCTCCTGCCTCAGCCTACTAGTCACTGGAATTATAGGCACTGCCCACCACACCTGACATATAAACCTCTTCTCTTAATTATTTGCCAAGTCTGTGGTATTGTGTCTATTAGCAACAGAAAACAAACTAAGACACAGACCAAGACCCTTTACCTCATTGAACCTCAGATTCCTCATCATGAAAGTAGGAGTAATAAAGATGGGAGTGTTCTGGCATGGTGGCACACACTTGCAATCCTAGTGATACGGGAGGCTGAGGCAGGAGGGTTGCAAATTTGACGATAGCCTTGGCAACTAAGAAAGATTCTGTCTCAAAATAAAAAATACAAAGGGCTGGGGATGTAGCTCAGTGGTAAGGCTCTGTGGGGTTTAATCCCCAGTACAAAAAAAAAAGAGAGAGAGAGAGAGAGCGAGAGCGAGAGCGAGAGAGATGGGAATGTTAAAGGGCCCAATTCACAACAAGGGCTAGGCTTCTCTGAGCCTCCATTTCCCTTCAGAGGATCCACCCAGCTCTCCAGATGTCTTTGCCTATAGTTCTGGGCCCCATCTCTCTAGCCATCGCCCAGCCAAGGACCAATGGCCCCCTTTGCCCAATTCTCCTGTCCTGGACCGAGAGCTCAGATCTGACACTCACCAAACACCTGGGCACGGGGGAAGGATGGGAACTCCTCCAGGCGGCGGAAGAGGTTGCGGTGGGTGTAGGCCAGGTCCCCATGCAGCTTGCGGAAATCACTGTACCGCTTCCAGACCACCACCTAGGAGGGGCATGAGATGTAACCTGGCCAGCAAGGTGGGCAGTAGCCTTCCCCCCACCCAGTCTGCCCCAGGGCCTGTGAGGAGAAGACAGCATCCCAACCACTAGGGGCCAGGGAGGAAGGGCCCAGCTCCTCACAGTTACCTATAACCCTACTGCTTCCGGATCTGGAACTGGGGAATTGGGGAACGGTCCCCCTGCCACCCCCGATTCTCACCTCTTTGACATCCTCTGGGTCCTTCTTGGAGATGAACTGAGAAAGAAAAGGCAAGAACCACATGAGATCAGAGACAGACATCTGACACCCCACCAAACTGTAGCAGCTGAGGAGGCGTCAGGGACCTCTCAGTCCTCCTCAAAGGGGATGTCCTTCAGCCACTAAGGCAGCCTGAAGTTAAGGCTCTAGTGTCACTTTGAGCAATTTTTCTACCGCATGCCTTAGTTTCTTCATCCTTCAAATGGGAGAATCCCTAAAGGCCTCTCCAGACTGCACTGTCCTCTGTTCAACTCTCAACCTGTGCCTTCTGAGGCCAAGTCTCTCTGTCTCCCGAAACCAAAGAACCCCAAACCTCTGAAGAAATGAGGCTGTGCTGAATGTGGTGGCACATCCTATAATCCCAGCCACTGGGGCAGCTGAAGCAGAAGGATCCCAAGTTCAAAGCCAGCCTGGGCAACTTAGGGAGACCCTGTCTCTAAAAGAATAAAATCTTAAAAGGGCTGGGGATGCAGATCAGTGGTAAGAGCACCCGCCTAGCTTGAACCTGGCCCTAGGTTCAATCCCCAGCACCGAAAAAGGAGATAAAAGGAAGGAAGGAAGGAAGGGAGGGAGGCAGGGAGGGAGGAAGATGTGTGTGCCAGGAGTCAGTCCTTCCTTAAGGGAGAAAGCTCTGCGTTCCAACACCCCCAGTCACAGAAGAAGCCACCTCTGGGGCTGGTGACCCTCGAAGTGCAGAGTTGGGTCTGAGCTGACAAGAAGATTCAGTTTTAAAGTTATGTTCATAATCATTTAAAAATAATGTCCCACAGTTTGCAGCACTTGACAGGTTTTTTTTCCCTTGATACTTTTTATTTTTATGGGGTGCTGAGAATCGAACTGAGTGCCTCATGCATGCTAGGTGAGTGCTCCTCCTCTGAGCCCCAGCCCCAGCCCAGCACCTGACAGTTTTTTAAACGCTTCTTATTCCTTCTCCTAGATCGCAGTGGGGCACACTGACATGCTATTTAAAAGATGAAATCATGGAGGCTCAGAGAGGGGGATGGCCTGGAAGGGAGCGCTGAGACGAAAACCTGGCCTTGGCTTCTGAGAACTGACCTGCCTAAAACATGGCAAAACCAAACCAAACCCAAAGCCCATATTTAAGAACCATTGAGGGATACCCCCTGGGTTCAATCCTTAGTACCCCCCCCCAAGAAAAAAAAAGGAATATATACCTGATAAAGGACTCAAATCCAGAAAATATAAAGGCCCTCTATAAAATCAATGTTAAGACAACTCAATTTTTAAAAAATGAGCAAAATATGGCCAAGTAACTTAATATCTATAAGCCTCAGTTTCCACATCAATAGTTGTCTCACAGTTCAGAAGATAACAATATGTGAAAGCTGCTTTAAGACCACAAACTTGGGGAGGAAAAAGGGGCTTTAGAATGTCCTCCCTCTCTTTATTTCTGCCTCCCTGGTAGGAGTCACTCTCAAAGGATGGTACTCAGAAATGTGACTTTGACATAATTCATATTTAATGTAGGACTTTAATTTAAAGATGCAGCAGTTCCATGAGTGTCAACTGAGAGCAGCCTCTGGAAAGAGGCTCCTTATTGCTTTTCAGAGGCCTGGTGTTTAATCTTTTTTTGTTGTTGTTGTTTTTAAATTTTTTTTAGTTGTTGATGGACCTTTATTTCACTTATTTGCTTATATGTGGTGCTTGAGAATCGAACCCAGTGCCTCACATGTGCTAGGCAAGTGTTCTACCACTGAGTCCTAATCCTTCTTTTGGGGGGGAGGTATTAGGGATTGAACACTTAACCACTGAGTCATAGCCCATCCTTTTTATTTTATACATTTTATTTAGAGAGAGGGTTTTGATAAGTTGCTCAGTCCCTGGCCAAGTTGCTGAGGCTGGCTTAGAATTTGTGATTCTCCTGCCTCAGCCTCCCGAGCTGCTGAAATTACAAACACGTGCCACCATACCCAGCCATTTTATCCTATTAAAAAAATTTTTTTTTAGCTGTTGATGAACCTTTATTTTATTTATTTATATGCAGGGCTGAGAATGAAACCCAGTTGCCACAACACACGACTAAGTCGTTCAGGTTCACTCCAGGTGAATGTGGGCTGGCACGAAGTAAACACCGAGAGAGAAAATACCTCTTTCTCGGGATTCTTCAGTGATGGCTCCCCAGCTCCAGCTCCCACTAGGGAGGCAGAAATAAAGAGAGAGAGGGGGCTGGGGATATAGCTCAGTTGGTAGAGTACTTGCCTCGCATGTACAAGGCCATGGGTTCAATCCCCAGCACCACACACACACACAAAAAAAAAAAAAAAAAAAAAAGAGAGAGAGAAAGAGAAGGAGGACTTCTAAAGCCCCTTTTTCCACCCCAATGGTGTGGGGGGTTAGGTTTCAGGGGGTGGAGTCTAGCTTCCAGATGTCTTATGGTCAGCAGATTGACATCTTGGAAGTCCACACCCATCTCAGGTGCTGAGTGGGATCAAAAGGCAGAGCCAGTGAAAAGGACACACAGGTGCACACAGTCCAGTCAGCTCAAGCGCTCAAAATGCTCACAGCTTGCACACACAGCCAAGCGCCCCACCACTAAGTCGCAACCCCACCCCCTATTTTAAGGGCTCCCTTTCTCCTCCCCTTTTCCTGACAGCCTGTATCTAAATATGGCATAATTAGCTTGAAAAAAGTGAGCAAAATACTTGAACAGGCACCCACAAAAAAGACCTATAAGATTATTATGAGAATGTGCTCAATATCAACTCATTAGAGAAATGCAAATTAATACTCCAAATACATACCAAGAATAACTAAAATTAAAGATCATGTTGATTTCCAGTGCAGGTGATAAGGGAAGCATGACATGGGCAACTACTTTGAAAAACTTTCTGGCAATTTCTAGTAAAGCTAGACGTATACCTATCTTACACGCCAGCAGTACCATTCCTATGTGTATCTCAAAGAGAAATGAACAGATATGTCCAGAAAAAAAAATTGTACATGAGAGTTCATACAATTTAACAACTAAAAAAATGTTTAAGAAAAAACCAAAATATTCAACATAAGTAATAAAGAAATGGTGAACCAGGTGTAGTGGAGAATACCTGTAATCCTTTTGACTCAAGGGGCTGAGGCAGGAGGATTGAAAGTTTGAGGCTGGCCTCAACAATTTAGGGAGACACTGTCTCAAAATATAAAAAGGACTGGGGCGTCGTGGTGCATGCTTATAATTCCAGTGACTGAGGAGGCTGAGGGAGAAGAATCATAAGCTCAAGGCCAGCTATGTCTCAAAATAAATAATAAAAAGGACTGGGGATGTGGTTCAATGCTCAAGCGCCCCGGGTTCACCCACTGGTACCAAAAAAATAAAAAAGGCAGGCTTTTAACTTGGTAGAACACTTGATCAGCATGTGCGAAGCCCTGGACGAATTCCAAAAATATTATGTTGAGTTAAAAAAGTCAAACACAAAAGAATATTTGTTTCATTGCTTCATTCATATGAGATTCAAGAACAAACCAAATTCATCTATGGTGACAGAAATCAGATGAGTAGTGATCTCTGCGAGAGGGTGACCAGTGACTGGAGAGATGAAAAGAAATTTTCTGGAGTCATGAAAATGTCTCTCTCCTTCTGAGTGGTGTTTGCACACATTATACTTTTAATGAAATCTGATTAGGCTGTACATTGAAGACTGAGCTCATTTATGTAAACTGTGTCTCAATTTAAAATTTTTTTGATAATAAAAATGAGTCAGAATGCTTTTATTTGTAATCTTAAAAAAATTTTACAAAAACTCACTTAGAAACACCGGTAAGCAAAAAGAGTCAGAAGCACAACTCCATTGTGTGTAAATAATACTACTAAAGTAGACACGTTAATTTGCTTGTAAATGTAGTTATTTTCAAGGATCAACAAACTGGTAGCAACAGAGACATGGGGATGGCAAGTGGGCAAAATTTATCTTTATAATTTATAAAAATATATCAAAGTAGGGTTGGAGATGTAGCTTGGTGACAGAGGGCTTGTCCAGCACACACAATGCCCTGGGGTCAATCTGCATTACCGCAAAGCACAAAACAAAAACACCCCAATCCACAAAAAACTATAGACCCATCCCAGCTATCTCAAATAATGAATGTTACTTGGTTTAAAAAATCAGTAGGAGGCATGTAGGCAAAGGTTGCAGAAGAAGTCCACATCCTTCCTACCCCCCTACCCCTCCTGCCCATCTCCCAGGGGCAATCTCTTTATTTGTAGTTTTTTGGCATGGGAATGACATAAAAGATTTGGGGAAAGCATATTTTAGAAACATCTAGGATTCTGCATTTAGTAGTTGCCTGTTCCCAAAATTCTAAGAGTATAAAATATGTAGGCTAAACTGGATGCTGTGACACATGTCTGTGACTCAGGAGGCTGAGGCAGGTGGATCACAAGTTCAAGGCCAGCCTCAGCAATTTAGTGAGGCCCTTTCTCAAAATAAAAAGGGATGGAGATGTAGCTCAGTGTTAGAGTGTTGCCCCTGGGTTCAATCCCTAGCCAAAAAAAAAAAAAAAAAAAAAACCACTAAAAAAGTCCTTCCTCAACCCCGGTCCCCAGAGACTTTCCCTGGAGGTCTCCATTATTACCGGTTCTTACAAACCATTCTACAGGCAGTCTCTTATGCCGTTTTATCTTAAATTCTTTTCATGGTTTTCTCCATGTCTCTATAAAAATGTGCTTATAATATTGCTTCCAACATCCACTATAGCCTTTACCTATCCTCTTCCTGCGATGACCGTGAAGATTCAAGTCCTTTTGAATTGTGAATTTTTTAAACCATAGACCTGTATTAATTTTTTAAGAAATAAACTCTTTAAAGGGTTTTTAGGTATCCATCAAACCAATAAATGAAACTTACCCCCAAATTGGGAAACTAACTAACGTTTGGGTTAAGCCAGAGTTTTCACGTCTGAGAATCTCACAGACGGAGGCCCAGACAGCAAGCGTCGGGCGTGGGCACACGCACCTCACAAGTCCGGGAACTGTGTCCCCGCCCTTTTAAAGAGGACCACGCCCTTCCACGGCCCCGCCCGCGACGGCGAAAGAAGTCGACGACAGCGCCCACCACAGGCTTTCCTTAAAGGGGAAACCCATTTCTGTCGTCTAAAAAAGGAGCTTCCTACAGCTCCTTCCCTTAAGGTAAAGCACAACCCCCTGGCTACTTAAAAGGGTAAGGTCCCCGCTGGGCCCCACCTCACCTGCGCGGTTACTTTGTACTCGGTGTAGCCCTTGGCGTGGGTCCTGGGGTCGGAGACCGTATAGTGCCGTAGAAAGTCATCTTTCGTCTGGCGAGACATGACAACCCCGCTACAGCGGGGCTTACCGCCGGCAGGCACCCCCTCCACGCCACCCCCGCCCCTTGCGCTCTGCCGCCTAGCCCGGGCCTGCGCCCTGCTCCTTCCGGCCCAGGGAGCTGGTGCAAGTGACGACGCTGTTCTCGGACGTAGCGCGCGGCCAAGGGAGCGTCTGAAAAGATCCCTGTTGTTGTTGAAGCGCAAATGTTGTAAATTTTGAGAGAAAGGATTGGTTGGGCAGGTTCCAGCCGCTGGTTTTATTTTTGCGGGGAACTGAATGCATCCTATCGGGGCGGAAAACCTTTCAGACCTCCAAACTACGTCTCCCTTGCTTCCCTTCTTTCATCCAGCCACCCAACTTTTATTTATTATTATTATTTTTATTAGGTACCGAGGATTGAACTCCAGGGGCACTCGACCACTGAGCCACATCCTCAGCCCTATTTAGCATTTTTATTTAGAGACAGGGCCTCACTGAGTTGCTTAGTGTCTCATCATTGCTGAGGCTGACTTTGAACTCGCGATCCTCCTGCCTCAGTCTCCTGAGCCTCTGGGATTACAGGCGTGCACCAACGCGCCCAGCTATTTGTATTTATATAAAAAAAATTATTTAAAAAATGTTTTTAGTTGCCAATGGACCTTTATTTTTATTTACTTATATGCGGTGCTGTGAATTGAACCCAGTGCCTCACACATGCTAGGCAAGCGCTCTACCACTGAGCCACAACCCCAGCCCCTATTTGTATTTCACTTTAATGTTTTGAGCTGGGGATCTGCCTCTGTTGCCCAAGCTGGTCTTGAACTCTCACCTCAGCCTCAGAGGAGGTGGAACTACAGTACTGCTGCACCCAGCTCATCCACCCAATTTTCATTGTGTTCAGTATGTGCCAGACAGCCAAATTCCTCTCTCCCTCTGCAGGACTGGCTGATGCATGTTTCCTGTAAGCGTGGGGGCAGCAAAAACAATGCCAGAGAGGCAGGATGCTGTTTGGGGACTCTAAGTCACTACTCTTATGGTTTGAATATCCTTTAACTGCTTGAGACCCAGTTTCTCATCTCTAGAAGAGGGAAAAGGGGTTAGAAGAGAAGCTTCTGCAATGGCTGCAGGGAAGGATTTTTGTTTTTGTTTTTGTTACAGGTTTGCAGCCAGAAACAGGTATGGTGGAAGCCATCAAGACATCAAAGGAGGAAAGACTATTGTCTTCAGTGAATGTGTACATTTGGGCAGCTCCACCACTACCAGCAATCCCATCTTCAAATTTGGGGGATAAATAAAGAATCATGGAAAACTTTGAGAAGGAGGTGAGTGAAATGGAAAAAGCCTCCTTCGAGTGTACCTGGATCCTGGATAAACCGAAACCTGAATGTGAGCCTGGTATCATCATTGATATGTCCCTGTGAAAATTTGAGACCAACAAATTTTTCATGACTATCATGAAAGCTTCAGGATACAGAGACTTTATCAAAAACTTCATGGGGGGGGTGGCACACTGGGTGTAGCTCAGTGGTAGAGCTTGTGGTTAGCACTCAGGAGGCCCTGGGTTCAATCCTAAATATACATATATTTAAAAACCCCATTGCAGGCACATCTCAAGCTATTGCTGCAGGTAGTGGGAATTTAAGTTGGTCTCTCGTGCATTAGGTATGAAACAGCTAGCTGTGTTTTTTCTGCTGAACCACCCTACAGAGGAGACAGGAGGGACTCTTACAGAAGACAGTGCCTACATTAGGAAAATTCCCTACAACCCAACAGTGTAGCATTCGTGTGAGCGTCCAGTTGGAAAGGTGACAACATAGGAAGCAGGGGCTACCATGGCTTGGTTCAAGGGAAGAAGTCACGGTAAAGGTGGCAGAGGAGCCGCAGTCCCCGAGGCTCTGATATGCTCTAGGGTCAGCCTTTCTGGAACTCTCCAGGCTGGTGATACACATTGGTACTGTTGTCCTTGGGGCCAAGTGGAGAACGGGGTTTTCAAACCTGGCACCATGGTCACCTTTGCTCCAGTCAGTGTTACACTGAAGTCAAAATCTTGAACTGCACCATAAAGTTTTTGAGTCCACAGTGTGGTGAAGCACTGGCAGGACAGGGACTTTTCTTCCTGGAACTTGGAGGTATGAACCTTGTACTGCAGGCTCCAGGTGGAAATAGACGACAGAATTATACTCTGGGGCCCTGAACGCAGGCAGGTCACCCAGGCAGCATTAAGCAGTTGAGGGTGTGGCACTGTCCCCTGGCACCGCACACCCTGCTCCTCCTGCTCTCTGAAGCTTGCTGGGCAGCTTGTGGCTCCTGGTCTCCTCAGCCCTCTCCCTCCCTCCCTCTGCCCTTTCCCTGAGCAGAAGACAGCGGGGAGAGGGGATGCCACCAAGCTGCCTGTGTCCTGGGTCTGCTGGACCCTGCTGGGATCCTTCCTGCTTCAGCAGGGCAGGCTCTCCACCCAGACCTCTGTGATAAGCGACCGTGCTGCGCTCTTGCTGGCCCCCAGCTGTGCATAATTCACCTTTTCCATGGGGTGTGGCTTGTCCACAAGCACGGGGTGACAGTGCACACTGCTTGGACCACACTGTTCATTCTAATCGTAGCTGACTCTTGGTGCTTATGACATACAAGACGCCAACCAGTTCGGTCCCCATCTCAACCCTGGGAGGGAGGTGCCATTATATTTCCCCAAATGGGGAAACTGAGGCACAGATATGTTAAGCAACTTGCTCAGCCTTAACGAGCTGGGGTTTGGCTGCGGGGACTCAAGTGTTTGCTGGCCACGGGGTTTGGAGGCTGCTGACCTCAGCATTTGTCCCTCAAGGACAGGGCGGGGGTTCCTAATTTTGAGCGTGTCCTAAGATTGGCCACCCAACATCTGCTTCCCTCTGCCCACCCTAAAGGAACCTCTACCCCTCGGGGAAGGGACCCTAGTGCTAGTTCAGATGGAAATCCCAGGGTCTCTTCCTCGCCTTTACGAATAGCATCCAACTGTCATGAAGATGTCCTTCCTCCCTTGGACACAGTCCCGTGGGCTTGGTGGGCAGCAGGTCCTCATTAAGAGAGTTTTGAGCAAAGAGAAGCTGAAGATGGTTAAGCCCACGCTGTGCAGGAGGCAGCAAGGCGTGGTGGCCAGGGTGCAGGGTCAGTGCGCCACTTGCTGGGAGGGGGGCTTGAGGTGGCCACTTATTAATCTCCTGGGGGCTCAGCTTCCAGTGTCAGGGGACACTGATGGTCTATGCCCTAGGCCTGTCTTTAACTGCCTTGATCCCTGAGTAGTGCTTGGAACAGCAGCCATGAAGACACCTGCCGGCTTTGCTGCCTGCATTGAGGTCCAAGGGCCTGGCTTCACATGCCTCAGGGAAGGCCTTAACCATCCCTGCCCGATGCAGCCCATTCCCTCTTTCTCACTGCGTGCCCACTTGTGCCCAAGTCCATGCTCTCCCAATTCTCAAGAGCCCTTGCTCTTTCCTGCCTCTGCTTTGTGATTCTGCCTGAGCAGCACTGCCACGTACAGCTGTATAGGGTGTGTACTGCACAAGGGGTTCTGGTCACAACAGCAAGTAGGGAGGCTATTTTTGGCCATGTTCCAATCAACAACCTGTGCGCCATGAGCCCAGGCCTGTGGCTGCGCCTTTTTGATTCCCACCTAGGAGTGGTGCAGTTGCCCTGGTAAACTGCCACCCATTCTCTACCCAGACCCTTCTTCCTCCTCCATTCCCAACTCTAAGGCTGCCTCCTCTGAGAAGCTTGCTGGACTCTTCCAGATGGCATCAGGTGCAGCCCCGACCTGAGCTTTGGCAACTCTGTGCGTCCCTCTGGCACAGATGACCCTCTGCTCCTGTATGCGCCCTGCTGGACTCTAGGAGCACCCCGTCAGGTGGCTCAAGGCGAGTGAATCACAGAGCTCAGCCAGCAGCTGGACAGGAGTGCTTTATTCTCATAGCTGAGCCCAAGATGAGGCCCAAGGCCTCCAGAGCAGCAGAGGCTGCCCCTGCCGGCCCAGGCCCTTCTTCTTGGTGTGGCAGCTGGGGGCTGGGTGGGGAGCCAGTGACTGGAGGGGTCAGCCTCCTGCCGTGGGAGAGCAGCGGTGGGCAGTAGCAGCAGCAGGTTCCGGGAGGGCGGTGTGTCAGTCCGGTGGGCTGACTCAGCTCCGCACAGTGGCAGCTGGGGGGGCTGGGGCCTGAACTGCGAGTGGGGACATCAGGTGGTTCAGTCGGCTGTGAAGATGCGACTGGAGATGTCATCCAGGAGCCAGTCGATGCCGGGCAGCAGGTTCTCCCCGGTGACGGCGCTGCAGCCCTGGATGGACCAGTGGTGGCTGCGGATGGCGTCCAGCTCCAGAGCCTGCGGGCAGGAGCTGCTGGTGGGCGGGGGCCAGTCCCCGGCCTGCCCTCTCCTGGCCCCGGGGGAACTCTGCGTCTCCCTCAAGGCCTTGTCCAAGGGTCACCCCGTCTGTGCAGCCTCCTACGAGGGTTTGCCACCCCCTTGGGCACCTAGGCTTTCTGTAGGGCCACACTGCTGACACTCAATGGTGAAAAGAGCAACATGGGCCCCTGTGCATCTCCTAGGACCAGGTCCTGTGTCAGGAACCCTACATATGACATCTCATCTGCTCCTCCCAAGGCCTCATGAGTCTGGGATTGTGTTGGTCATTTTACCAAGGAGGAAACCAAAGCTCTGAGAGGTTATGGAACCTGCCTAAGGTCACACAGCTAACCTCTCTAAGTCTGCTTAGCCATCTTTTAAAATGGCGACAGTAGTTCCTACCCAGCGAGGTTGTTGTGAGAATGAATTCAGTGAATCCATGCAAAGAGCATCGCAAGGGGCGCACTCGCAGTGTGCTGACTACTGTGCCATCGAACCTGACTGACACCGAGTCTCTGGTGCCCACAGACGTCCTGCCACACAGCAGGGGTCAAAAGTGCTTTTTACACAAATTAATATAGAAACATGCCCCTTTTCTTCAGGAGACTGCCCCAGGGACTGGACTCACCTCACGAATGGCGTTCGAGGACAGCGCTCCAGGCAGGTCCTGCTTGTTGGCAAAGATGAGAAGGGTCGCTCCGGCCAGGCGCTGCAGGGAGGAGGAGGGTACTGGGGTCAGAGACCAACCCTGAAGACTAGACAAGGCTGTGGGTTCTGGGAGAGGCCCAGTGAGGGGGGCAGAGGGGCAGGGCCACTGAGGCTGCAGCCACGAGGGGCAGAGCCCTGGGCTGCGCCTGGGGCCTGGTTCCAGCCAACCACCCCCGGTGGGCGCCTCTCCTTTATGCCTCAGCTTCCTCTTTTATAAAAGGGAGGGGATACTCAAGATGGCTCCTGAGCCCTTGCAGTCCTGCTGCTCAGGACTGTGGCCAGGCGAGCCCACGCCAAACAGGCATCCCAGCCTCCTGGGGGTCTGCTGCTGCAAGTGGCCACCTTCCCTCTTCCAAGTGTTCGTAGCCACACCCCCAGCCCTATTTTGTGTTTTATTCAGAGACAGGTTCTCACTGAGCTGCTCAGCCCCTCGCCATTGCTGACGCTGGCTTTGAACTCATGATCCTCCTGCCTCAGCCTCCAGAGCCTCTGGGATTACAGGCGTGCACCACTGCACCAATGCACCTGGCTGTAGCCCTTTTGATTGATTGTTCCATTCCCAAAAGGCTTCGCTGTCTGCCTCTGATTCTGTCATTTCTATGCGTTTACAACTGGGAGTCCTTCCATGTGGGTGGGTGGACATGACCTGCTTGGCCTCAACCTGCCAGGCCTGGGCTCAGCATTTGACAGCCAGGACTTCATTGGATGTGCTGACACCCCCAGGAGGGGACCACATGTCACTGTGGTTCCTGGAGTTATTCACAACTTCACTACTGCTCTCAAGAGGCCTGGTTTCTACTAAATGCAGCAAGGTGACCTGCATCAAACCCCAGAACAGACAAAGCCCGTGAGTGGAAACAGAGAAACACACACACACACACATACACATAGTGAATTCCAAATAAGACCTGTAGTTAGATAACAGTAACTCACCAATACTAGCTTCCTGGTTTAAGAGATACACCAGGGTTCTCTGAGATGCTACATTAGGGAAATGGGGTGGTGGGGGGAGTATCTTTGTACTATCTTTGCAACTCTTTGGTAAATCTAAAATCTTACTTAAAAAAAGTGTTGGGCCACACAATAAATTATGAGATCAGCCTAACTGTAATCCCCATTTTAGGAATGTGGAAGTGGAAGCTCAGAGAGGTTAAGTGCCTTCCTGAGGTCACACTGCAGTGGCAGACTCCTGAGCCAGGCTTCCTTGCCTCCCAGAGCTTCGCATGCTGACCTTGAGGTGTGAGTGTTGTCATTCCCATTTCAAGGTATGGAACCTGAGGCTCAGGGTGGTGACACAGTTAGACCAAATTTATGTAAACCCAGGTCTCTGTCCACAGCATGCTTTCTGCCCTTGGCACTATGGGTCCCCAGGTGTCCCCTAGGGATCATGCTGCCCACGCCCCGCCCGGCCCACCTCCTCCACCAGCAGGCTCTGGAGCTCGCGCTGACAGTCCTGCATGCGCTGGCGGTCCGCGCTGTCCACCACCCAGATGAGGCCGTCAGTGCTCTCAAAGTAGTTGCGCCAGTAGGAGCGTAGGGACTTCTGGCCACCGACATCCCAGACGTTCAGCTTGAATCTGGGCAGAGAGCGGCTGGTGGTCAGCTGGTCCTCCCCACCCGCCCCCCCTCGGGGCAGGCCCCAGGCCCTGCTCACCCCCGGTGCTCCAGTGTTTTGATGTTGAAGCCCAGAGTCGGGGAGATGGTGTCCACATCTTCCCCGTTGAACTTCTTGAGGATAGTTGTCTTGCCGGCATTGTCCAGGCCGCTGGGGCACACAGGTTAAGGAGAAGTCCCTGTGCTGTGCCAGTGGTGATGTCATTCTTAGGGACTGACAATTTCCCATCATGTCAAAAAGAATTGAGCACGTGCTGGCCCATAACTGGCCTGGAGAAAGCATGGAACTATCAAGATATAGTGACTCCAAAGGCCCAGGCCGGAGGATCACAATTTCGCGGTCAGCCCCTGCAACTTAGCAAGGCCCTAGGCAACTTAGTGAGGCCGTCTTAAAATAAAAAAATTAAAGGTCTGGAGATGTGGCTCGGTGGTTAAGCACTCTGGGTTCATTTCTCAGTACCAACAACAACAACAAAAAGATATAATTATATCATCTCTGCTAATCAAAAGCTCTTTAATTCATATAAAATATATTGATTGAACACCTACTATGTGCCAGGCCCTCTCTAGGTGCTGAGGGACAAAGTCCCTGCCCTTATGAAGCTTGCACTCTTAGTGAGGAGACTGTGATAAAGTGAACTGAGAAAATAAGATCCTGGTGAGTGTGGCAAGCCCCAGGGAGACACCTCGAGGGGCACCTGTAGGGAGGGCTTTCAGCTCTGGGCAGGGAAGGCTCCCGAGGCCTGAAATACAGGGAGTTAGCTTTTTTGAAGGGCTGAAGGAAGAGCAAATACACAGAGGTAGAAACCTCCATCTCTGTTTCTGGAATGTTCCACAACCTCTGGTGCAGAAAGCAGAAGAATGGATAAGCTCACCAGTGGGAGAGAACCACCCTGTCTCCTTCCAACACTTAAGGCACTTGCAGCCGGGATGGGCTGCGGGGAGGTCCTGGGCTTAGTGCCTCTTCCTGCTCACTGGACCCGGGACCAATGACTTCAACCTGTAAAACAGAGGCGAGGAGAGTACCTCGCGGAGACCTTAGCGCCTGAAAACTGGCTCCAGATTCTCCTCATCTCCCTAATGCTGTCCTCCATCTTTCCTTCTCCCCCACATCATCCCTGGCAGCTGGCAAATATGCTATTGTTTCTCCCCCTCAGATGCTGCAAACAAAACCCTCTCCATCCTCTGCCCCAGGGACTCTCTCCTACCTTCCCGTTCACAGCACACCTCCTCGCCTCAGTTGTTCACACTCACCAGAGCCTCTGTTTCCCTGCTCTTTGTGGCTCCCACTGCTTCCCAAACTTGTTCTTGCCAAGTGGGTCCTCCAGATCTCCCCCACTGCTCCCTAGTGGACGGTGGCCTTCACCTGCAGCACCTGACAACAGTGGCTCACCCTCCTTCCTCCTCCTAGGCCCTGACTTCTTCTGCGCCCTGCCTGACTTCTTCTGCGCTCTGCCTGACAATTCTTATCTGTATTTCCACAACTCACTTCTCTGTGCACACGGTGCTCCCTAGGTGAGTCCTCCAGGATCATAGCTTCAAACACCATCCCTGTGCTGATGCCACCCACCCACGCCCCTCTAGTAAGCCCTGTATCCTGCAGCCTACCTGGTACTCCAAGGCATTTCAGAGACACATGTGGCCCACAGAGCTCAGAGCTATCATTTCCCGGGGAACCTGCTCCTTCCCTGTTTTGTCTTCCTCATTTCGGTAATGGCCCTGCTATCACGGCGTCTCCCTACTTCCATGACCTCACTACTTCCATCCTAGTCCAAGCCACCATTCTATATCAATTGCATGAGTATAGCTGCCTAACTGGGCTCGGTTCGTGGCCTCGCAACTGGTACTCACTTAAAGCGAGAGCTAAGAACTAAAGATCCTAGGATGCTCCCTGTCCTCACCCTCCCCAGCCACAACGTCCCCCGCCCCATATTCCTCATCTCCTTCATGTCTATCCAGCGGTCACTGGGTCAAGAGGTCAGGTACGCTCAGGCCAGACAGCGACCGACGGTGGCCTTCCTTGGCCTCCCTAAACTACTTTCTTCTCCATTCATACTACATATTTCACTTCTTTGCGGTCTCGTCTTTCTCTTCCCCCGTTACAGAATTTTCATGAGGGCAGGATTTGGTTTGGTTGTTTCACCCCAGCCCCTAGGCCAGTGCCTAGCACGTACTAGGCGCTCAATAAATATTTATTGAATGCGTGACTTCTCCGCGCCCTTCTAGAGCTCTTTAAATGAAATGCGATGCGGATCTTATTAAGTTACGTGCGCACGTCTAGGTTCTCTCCGGGCCGGGGGTGAGGCCGGCCTAGCTCTGCGATCGCCGGTTCCCCACGGCGCACAGGGCAGGGCCAGGAGTGCAGGCGCCTGCTAACCGGGCTCGGGAGGCCGGCTGGGCCCTCGGATCTACAAGCCGCAGGCCGCGGGGACACCGACGCGCAGCCGGGCAGCAGAGATGACGGTTAGAGTTACGGTGGACCGAGTTGGGGACACCCGCGGGGCGCAGGGCCCAGAGCTGGTCCCACACGCCCTGGGATTCCGACCTCGGAGGCGGGGCCAGGACCCGGCACCCTTGGACATCGGGGAGGAGGTCAGGGCCTCAGAGAGGACAGGGGCCCACGCTCAGGCCAGACAGAGACGGACGGTGACGTTCGAGTCACCTCCGAGCCCCACCTCCTCCTTGCAATAGGGACACACAGTCCCGCGCTGCGCCGTTAGGCCCACACCTTCGGCGTTCGGAACGGAGTCCCCCCTGCCCGGCCCGAGCCGGTGGTACGGCCTTCTCCCGGCCCCCGCCGCCAGCGATTGGTAGGGCCCACGTGCGTGACGCACAAAGGGCAGTTGTTCGCGCCGGCCGGCCGCTCACCCGCGCCCGGCAGGGGGCGCCTGGCACCGCCCACGCAGCGGGGGCCCCTACTACCCTCGGCGCTCCGGCGTCCGGGAGGATACAGCATTAGCAGTCGCAGCTCCCGCTCTTTCTGCTTCATCTTCTTCAGTATGGTCAGAAGCCCCATGGTCCCGTAGCCCCCTCCCAGTCGTCGTTTCTTACAGTCCGGGACCCCGCTCCCTGTTCCTATTGGCCATCACACCCACCGACAGCACAGCCTATTGGCCTGGCCCTTGTTTGGACCCGCCCTCACCACCACGTGACCGTAAAGTTGCCCGGCTGAGCTGTGTCAGTGGTCCCTCTAGTGGCGCTCAGGCGTCTACGCGCCTCCCTGCATTAACCCTGCGCCTCCCGAAGACTGATTCTTGAGGACCGAGGCAATTCCTTTCTCCCCAAGATCCCAGGATTCGGCCGGGAACGGGAGGCTGAAGTTATGGAGTTGTATCTTGGTACGGTGGGGAGTACTTGCGAAGAGGTTCTGAACCAAGTACCCGAAGGCTGATGACGAGCTCATCCGGGAAGTAGGGGGTTGCCCAGTTCCCCAGATACAGGGGCCACATCTGCTCACCTTGGGCCTCGACATCATCCTGAATTTGCCGGTGACAGTAGAGAAGGGGCCTCCCCCTTTCCCAGTCTCCTGAAGGAAGTGGGCCGGGGTTTCTAAATCCAGGGCGATACTGCCCCCTAGAGGGCCATTTCGAAGTGTGCGAGAGCATTTTGGAGTTCCAATACAATAGAGTCCCGTCCTTTAGAGGATTAAGTGCTCCGCAATGCAGGGAATAGACCCACACAAAGAATTGTCTCACCTAAGATGCTTTGTGTTAAGAAACAATTCCAGCCCTTTTGGGTTGAAAATTGAGGTCCGGGTGCTGCTTAGTACAGTGACCAGCATGTAGTAGGTGCTCAATAAATATTTGTTGTTGAAAGAATGGCTTTATCCTAGAATTCCTTCCCTACCTCTCCCCCTTTTAAAAAAAAAATTTTTTTTTTAGTTGTAGATGGACAGAATACCTTTATTTTGTTTATTTAGTTTTACATGGTGCTGGGGATTGAACCTAGGGCCTCGCACATGCTAGGCCCTAGTGCTCTACCACTGAGCTACAACCCCATCCCCCCCACTCCCCCTGCTTTTATATTTTATATTGAGACAGGAGAGACAGGGTCTCACTAAGTTGTGGAGGCTGGCTTTGAACTTGTAATCCTCCTGCCTCAGCCTCCCAAGCTTCTGGGATTACAGGTTTGCACCACATCGTCAAACCTAGTGTTTCCTTTTTTACCTTAGTGCCCAAGAGATCCAGAGAATGTAAGGAAGGTGAGACCAGGGACAAGTCCATTGTGAGCTCAGAAGTGAGAGAGCCTTGTGTTATTTTTAATCTTTTCCCCAGCTCACAAGGTAAATGTGAGTAATTTATCTGGAATAGCCCCTGTCTAATGCTTGTGAAAGAATATCAGCAGCCACTGAAGATAATGGCAAACTCCTGGGGAACCATTTACAATCCACTCCGGTTGTTCCCCTTCATCTCCCTGTGACCCTGAGAAGTTTCTTTGCTTTTTGTAGATGTGATCACGGAGTCAGAGAGTTTAAGAAACCAGGGTAAGATTTGAACTCAGGTCTGGCCAACAGTTTTTTCCAGGTGCTTCCCTGGAGTTTGCCTGAAGAGGGACTGTTTCCCGTCTTGCAGAAGGAGACTGTGGGCAAATGAAGGCTGGACAGACAGGGTGCCTGAATGAGCCCTTTGGGTGGACACTAGTTACCCTCTGTGAAGCACACACACAGAAGAAAATGAGCATAACTCCTACTCAAAGGCTTTGACACACAACTAAGATCAAAATGGGAAATGCTCAGACCATAGGAGCCTGCTGTATTGTCTCCAGGAATCGAGGCTACAGAAATTCAAGCCCTGTTCATGAATATTTGTGATATAATGAAATCCATTATATCATGGATTGGAACAACAAGAAAGGGAGGGCTGGGGGGTGTAGCTCTGTCGGTAGAGTGTTTGCCTAGCATTCTGAGGCCCTGGGTTCAGTCCCCAGCACAGCCCCCTCAAAAAAGGAAAAAAAAAAAAAAACTGGAAATAAGCCTAGGTGTTCTCAGTACGGGCAGATTCACTAGACAAGGGTGCATGTAAACTGTGATGGATTCACAAGCCCTTAAGTAGGGTGAGGTGGAACTGTAATACCAGCGTGGACAGGTGCCATGCTGCATTAAGTGAAAAGGTAAATTTCAATCCATGTTAATTTTATAAATCACACCAACTGGAAGCATACCTGCTAAACAATTTTTTTTTTAGTGTTCTTCAGTGCACTATAAATACTCTAGCAATGTATCTTGGACATCTTTCTGTATAACTAAGGACTTCATATTTCATAATATGGATATAACACTTTTCTACTGATACATGTTTTGTAATATGAGTTTTACATTCATAATATCTTAGATCTTTGCAAACATACAAATATATCTGAAGGGGGCTGAGGTTGTGGTTCAGTGGTAGAACACTTGCCTAGCATGTGTGAGGCACTGGGTTTGATCCTCAGCACCACATAAAAATAAATATAAAAAAAAATATATCTGAAGGATAGAGTCCTTGAAGTGAAAGTACTGTGTCAAATGAATACACATTAAAATTTTTGACAGATACTGCTGAATTACTCTCCAAAATGCTTTTCTGGTTTATACTCCTAACAAGAGCAAGGAGGTGAGGGTAGGGGTCAGTGCCCACTTTGCTCTATATCATTTCTATTGTTGGATATTCTCAATTAAACAATGATTTTTAAAGTATGGGATGCAGTCCATAAAGTGGATTGTGAAATTAGTGTCATGAATAGATTGAATCATACGAATTGCCCAGGCTTGACCATTTTGACTACCAAGAGAGCTGTTTCATGAGGTTCACACTAGCAGCATTAACACAAATTAAATAGAGCAAGCAGAACAGAAAACATTACTACCTTTATCAGGGTAATGTTGGGTTGAACATTTGTGTCAGAGAGCCATTTGGATGTGTGTACTGATCACTGAAAACCCCTATCATTCAACTCAACTCGGGAGTAAGTTCTGGGGTACTTAAAATCGTTACCTTCAGTACTTCTGAATTGCTTTGCTTTCCTACTGTTCTAGCATTGAAATACTTATTTAAATGCTATGCTTAAAAGTCCTGCCTGTCCCAGCTTCCCAGGGGCCAAATAGTAGGATTTCAACTAATGTCAACCAAACTACCTCCCAACTTTGAGGAGGAGGTGACCAGGGAGAAACTGTGTTTAAGTTTTGAATAATTGCCTGTAGCCAGAATATTTGGGGGCCAAGGGGCTTTCAGACAAGGGTAGGAGCCTATTAGGCTGTTTTTATTTGCCTTGTGGAAAAAAGGAAAGAGAGCTTTCAAAGCTCCTGGGAAACATGTTTAGAAGAGAACTAAGAAGAAGATATAGAGCTATAGTTCTATGTAACCATTCAAAAATACCTGTGATTCCAGCTTTGCTAGAGGTTGAAGTAGGATGACCTCAAGTTTGAGGCCAGCCTGGACAACTTAGTGAGACTATCTCAAAAATACAAAGGGTGAGAATGTAGCTCAGTGCTAGATTGTCCTTAAGCTTAATTGGAGGGTGGGGGCAGAAAACATATAATTATCTTCACCACAAGAATGACCATGAAATTAAAATGCCCAAATCCTGAGAACTATGGACCCTGCTTCCCCCAACCCCCACTAACCCCATGCTGGGGATTGAACCCAATGGCACTTGACACTGAGCCACATCACCAATACTTTTTTTTTTTTTTTTTTTTACAAGGTCTTACTAAATTGCTGAATTGCTGAAGTTGGCCTTGGGCTTGAGACATCCTGCCTCAGCTTCCTGAATCTCTGGGATTACAGGTGTGTGTCATCCCCCCACCCCCTTACAATTCCAGCAACTGGGGATCGAACCCAGGGCCTAGGGCAACCTCTCCTGTACTGGAGATTGAACCCATGGCCTGGCACCTGCTAGGCAAGCACTCTACCACTGGATTGCATCCCCACTTCTTTCTAGTTTTTATTTTGAGGCAGAGTCTTCCAAAGTTGCCCAGGCTGGCCTTGAATTTGTGATCTTCCCACCTCAGCCTCCCTTGAGCCCTGCTTTTGAAGGGAGGACTTCTTAGGAACTAATGGATTGAAACTTGATAGCGTTCTAGATGCCTTGTCAAGAGGCATATGTACCCCATGTAAACAATGTGGCATTATAGTTTTAATTTTGCTGGGTGCAGTGGCCTCTACCTGCAGTCCCACCTACTCAGGAGGCTGAAGCAAGAGGATCACTTGAGTCCAGGAGTTGGAGGTCAACCTAGGCAACATAGTGAGACCCTGTCTCAAAAATATAAATAAATGGGCTGGGGATGTGGCTCAAGCGGTAGCGCGCTCGCCTGGCATGCATGCGGCCCGGGTTCGATCCTCAGCACCACATACAAACAAAGATGTTGTATCTGCCAATAACTAAAAAATAAATATTAAAATTCTCTCTCCCTTTCTCACTCTCTCTTTAAAAAAAAAAAATATATATATATATATATATAAATAAATAATTTAAGAGGTATTTATCATCTTAGTCTGCTATTCTACTCCATCTATTACCTTTATAATCATATGGAAAGATAATAAGAATTTTTATTCTGGAAACCAAGAGAAAAAATATGCAGGAGAGAAGACTCTGCTTAAATTACAATTGCTTATCATTGAAGTATTACCAAGAAGTATATGTAGGTAATTTATTTATCTAAATATTGATTTTTAAGGTCAAATTTGCTGTTTGATTTTTTTTTTTTTTTGGTACCAGGATTGAATCCAGGGTGCTTAATCACTGACCACTCCTTCTGATCTTTTATTTTTTTATGTTATTTTGAGACAGGGACAGAGCCTTGTTAAGTTGCTGAGGCTGATCTTGGGAACCTCCTGCCTCAGCCTTCTGACCGGGTGGGATTCTAGACGTGCACCACCCTGCCCGGCACTGATTCCTTTATACTATAATGCACATATTAGGTTGTTTTAAATGTTCCAGAGTGGGAGACACAGTTCAGTAGTAGAATGCTTATTTAGTAATTGCAAGGCCTTGGGTTCCATCCCCAGTACCACAAAAATAAGTCAAATAAAGTTAAATGAGAAAAGAGAAAACCTACTTTTTTTTGGCTGAGACACGTCTATGGAGAAGTCCTGTTTTTGGACCACTTGCCTGTGACACAGGCACCCACCCAGTGCTGGTCTGCCTGCCCTGCCACCTCCCTGCACATGGCCAGGTCCCCTCCTCCTGCTGAGCTTCAGTCCCCCCATGTGAACCCAGGAGACTGGACAATCTCTGGAGTCCTCAGGCCATGACCAACTACCCACCTGCCTGGCCAGAGCTCCCCTGGACCCTGGCACCATCTTGGTCTGTCTTCCAGGAGCAGTGCTGTCATGTCCACGGTCTTGTGAGTTCCTGGCCACGGTGGGCAGGGCTTTCTTCACCTTGCTCCAGCTTAGCCCAGCCTCCAGGTTCTTGCTCCATGACGCTGGCTGGCCACTCCCTCACAGCAGCTTCACATAAGGCCCTCCCATCTCTAAAGTTCAGTAGGATGAGAGAGATAGAGAGGAGAGAGCGCGAGAGCGAGAGCGAGAGCGAGAGAGAGAGAGAGAGAGAGAGAGAGAGGGGAGACTCACTTTTCCGAGCTCATTAGTGACCACTTTCCATGTGTGGCTTCAGTTCATGACAGCCTTGAAAAAGTGAGGGTATTATCGTTTGATAGGCAGGGAAACTGATGCCTAGAGAAACAGGCCTTGCCCAAGGTCACAACAGTTCACAGAGGCAGCTCAAGGGTTTGAACCCAGTTCTCTCTGGGTCTGGACTCCTTGGGAAAACATAGGAGCCATGGTCGCTGCTGCCACATCCCACGAGACCCAGGGCTGCTCCCTGCTCTCCAAAGTCTGAGTCAGCTTCCGGGAAAGATGCATGTGTTAAAGAACTGCAGAGACCAGCCACACCACGCTTTGAAGGCAGCAAAGGGCGCAGCAGGATTGGGGAGGGGTAGGAGCTGAGCACTGGGATGTGTGCCAGATCCCACTTCCTCCTGGCTGGCACTACCCACCACCAGGGAAGACGGTGGTGACATCAGACAACCCCCGTGTGGAGTCACCCTTTCCTGGGAGGCCCATCGCTTTGCAGACTCGGGCTCTAAAGAGTGCTCACAATGTGCTGTGCTGAAAGTGAAAGCCAGTTCTGCCCCCCATTCCTGGAGAGGTCACCATGATGTCACCGCCTTCAGTCTCAGCCCAGCATTCAGGTCCTCTGGATCATCCCCTCAGCAAGCCAATGCATTCCTGCCTAAAGGAGTTAGTTAAGTGACTTATTCTTGGGACCTTCTTCCCCAACTTGGGAAGCTAGGAGCTAATGGAAGAGTGCCTGGCTTGGTGTCACATGGGGATAAATCCATCTCAACAAGGAATATCCTGCTGAGTGGCAGCCCCCTCATATCTGAATTTGAGCCCAGGTGAGGGCATCAGCCCCTGCACTCTGATGCCCTTAGGAGGTGCCCCTTCCTCACCCCCTGGATTAGATGGGGCTGACCCCATCCCCACTCCAGCACGAGCCTGGGACCCCAGCTCTGCCAATCTCTTCTCTTCCCCTCGCCACAGGGACTGCTGTCAGGACCCAAGCCACACCAAGGACAGCCAGCCAGGGACCTCTGTTGGAACTACTAGGAAAGTGGCGGGAAGTGGGGGCACCCCCCTTCCTGTTAAGCTAAGCTGGCCTTTAGGGGTCATCCCACTGTGAGCCAGCCCCGCCCCAGGCTACAGCCCGCTCCCAGGCACTTTTAAGTTTTCTGTCATTAAAGAGACATTTCACTGAAACATCATCTCATCACTATTCTTGCACCCCACAATTTTTTTCTTAATAATGAAACATAATCCAGGTCTGTTGCTATGTGAACAGAAAAATTCATCAGGTATCTACTAACTTACCTTGTTAAAAATTCAACCCAAGTTAATGTGACTTATTGTTGTTCTAACTCTTTTACATTTATCACTTCATCAAATCCTTGGATTACTATCCCCATTAAACAGAGGAAGCTTAAAGAAGTTAGTTAAGTGACTTGCCCCAGAACAAGCTCCAGGCCCTGGGATAGAGCCTTCTTATCCTTCCATGTCCCTCCCAAAGAGCCCCTGCTCTGGAAAATCTCTGAGCTCCCCTGACAGAAAATGACCTCCCCAGAGGAGGTGACCTCCCCTACAGGTGTGTTCCACCCCAGGCTGAGACTTAGCTCCATCAGGCTCCTTCACAGTCCTGGATGGGACATCAGTACCAGCCTCAACCCAAGCAGGCGCCTAAGCCTTCATCTTGTACTCATCCTCTACAGCTCTCTCAGGTGCCCTAAAACTAGGGATGCATGAGGTGGGAAGACCCAGACAGAGGTCCCCATCCCTGGGCACCTGGAGACCAGCTAAGCATCTACCCAACCCCATGAGGTGTGGAAAATACTTGGGAAAAGGCCTTACATGTCTCCTAGCTTCTGCCAATCGGTCCCTTCCTTCTGCCTCAGTTTCCTCATTGGTAAAATGGGGAGCTTGGCTCGGGGGATTCTCCCAGCACCCAAGGCAGATCCTATGGGACTGAGAAAAGCAGAAGTTTATTTATTCAGAAAGGCTTTGGAGTCCCTGGATGAAATGCTGCCTGGACTTTAATTCATTTATTCACTATCTGGGCATCTACTATGTGAAGGGGAATACTTCAGAGAGCAAAACAGGCAAAGCTTTGTAGCTCTGGTATTCAGGAGGCCTCCGAGCCGTCTGGCCTCTAGCCCAAGCTGAGATGCTGGACTCATGGAGAGGCCTCTCCAAGCTGGGTGTGGAGAAGAACTGAGGGCTTAGATTCAGAGGTTGTGTTCTCCCTCCAGCTCTGATGCCCTGTGGTGTGACCTTGACTCTCCGGTATTCCTCTGTTCTCTTGTGGACTGAATGTCTTTGTTTGCCCAAACTATGTTCAAGCACAACCTCAATCTTCAATATGATGGTGTTTGGAGACAGAGCCTTTAGGAGGTAATTAGGTTTGGATGAGGTCATGAGGGTGGCATTAGTGTCCTTGTAAGATGACAAAGAGTGACGAGAACTTTTTCTACCAAGTGAGGACACAGCAAGAAGGCAGCCATCTTCTAGCCAGAGGCCATTGCCACACTTCAACCTTGCACTTCCCAGCCTCCCAAACTGTGAGATCAGTGTCTGTTGTTTAAGCCACCCAGGCTGGGGTAGTGCTGGGGCAGCCAGAGCACACCGGGACAGCACCGAGTGAGGGTTGGGACCAAATGGCCCTGCCAGCCAGGAGGGCCTCTGGCGGAAGCCTGGTATGGCCACTGGAGGTTGAATAGTAACCACCCCTCCCTCCCTGCCACTCCCTCTCCCTGCCACCTCCCTAGGGAGCTGAAGCCATCAAACCTGCCTCCTTTGCTCCTCCTCAGGGCTGTGGCCTCCTGGGAGGAGCCCCACCTGCCTTCTACCTCCTACCTGAAGCCTGGGCCTGGGGGATCCAGGTTTGGGAGAGGGGCGCTTGGCCCGAGCCTCCCGCACAGCTGTTTGGGGGTACATCCTGCCCAACGCCCTGCAGAGTGCTCCCTGAGGAGCTCTGGCTCACTGAGCCCCAGGTGCCCGCCTTAGGCAGGAAGCCCCAGCTCTCCCAGTGACTGGGAAACAAAAATAATTCAGAGAAACCGGGGCAGCCTCATTGCGTGGGGGTGTCCCACTTCCACCTCCGCCTCCAGGCCCCTCAGAAGCCAGGAGGCAAGGGCCCAGCTGTGATGCACAAGCCCTCCCACCTGGGCCGTCCTAATTACAAGCCACCATCCAGAATGAGTCACCACAAACCTCAGGAGAGGAAGTCCGTCCTGACTGGATGGCACTTTACAACATGTGAAGAGCTTTCGTCGCTCTCTCCCCTCTCAGCACAGCTCTGTGCAAGGGGTGTGACTTCTTTGTCCCCCCCAAACTTGTGTGTGAGAAGACCAAGGCCCCAGGCAGTAGAGCTGGTGAGAGGGCTCAGGGGCTCAGAGCTTCCAGCTGTAAGGCCCAGGCAGCTTCAGGCCTAGACACATCTGCAATCAATCTCGGCAGGCACAGCACGGGACTGGTCAATTGCATTACCCTTTTCTAATGAGCTCACAGGCAGCTGTGGATCCTCAACACTACACCCACCACCCTCAGAAGGTGGTATCTGCAATGCTTTCCACCCTCAAGATCCCCCATCATCAGCCTTGAGCGCTCATGACGCAGATACAACCCCAAGGTGCACTTGTTGCCAGACCATAGAACCCTACATGCTGTGTGCTGGTTCAGCACAGGGGTGGCTTGGCTCCTGTGTCCCCGCGATCAGATGTCCTATCCAAGCATGGCTTTCTCAGAGAGACACCACCATGCAGGTTTGCTTGGGGTTTGCTAGGTCTTCTAAAGAGGTTTTTATTAGGAAACATTTCAAATATTGTCCAAAATGTAGATAATACCACTTACAACTGTGCTCCCACTAAACAAGCAATTACTGAATTCCCTTTATCCTCTTCTGTCCAGCCACCTGTCTCCGGCCACCACTCTCTGAATTTTGTTTCTCATTCTGGTGCTTATTTATACTTTCATGACCTCTTTACATATCCATATTATTAAACCTTATGGAAATGTCATCGTCTTGTTCTGATCTTGTGGTAGTTTGCTATTTTCACACAACTGGATGCTTTGGACTGTTAGGCCTGGTGATGAACACAGTTTTGAATCTCCCAGGGTTTCATAAATCCAAAGGTCGAGGTCTCACTCTCTGCACCAGGCCTGGGTTCAGGCAACTCACCTGCCTTAACTCATCTAATCACAACAAAATCGTTATCCTCGCTTTACAGATTTGCAAACATAGCTTGGAAGCTGGGTTCCTAGTCCCTAGGTCTGATCTATGGAAACAGTAACATCCATTTATTTAAGGCCCATGGCTTGATTTTACAGACCCACCTGGACTCCATCTCAGAGGATCGGGGGAGTCATATTCTCCCCCATAGTTCCTACATTGACCTGGGAATTTGTACCATCCAACTCACACCCTTTACAGATGAAGAAACTGAGGCTCAGAGAGGGTGACTCAGTTTCTCACAATTGCACTGCTCTGCTGTGTGCTGTGAACCTGTGCCCCAGGGAGCACAGGGACTCTCCCCAGCCCCATGTGAACCTGGGGCCCCATTGGCTTCTTCCCTGGCTCTGTTCCTGGCAGCCTGCCCTCCCTCCTCAGAACACCCTCCCCACACCTGGCCTTCATTCTCCCAGTCTCCACCCTCCATAGTCCTTCTCCCAGAAAAGGGGCCCAACCGGAAGCCAGATCATGTCAGGAACTTCCAGCCACGTGAGCAGTCCTGAGCCAGGGATTCTGAGCAGCCAGTGGCTTTAGGAGAAACTGAAACTGGGCTTTCTGGGGGCGGAGTGGTCACTAGGGATTTAAAGAGCTGCCACTTCCTTGGGTCCCCAGAGGGCACCGGGAGGTCACAGCTGCTGAGGGACATCCAGGATCTGTGTGAGCCTCGCTCGCCTGCCTCAGCCATGCACCTCTGTGGAAGAGAAGTGCTGCTGATGGGGCCCGTGAGTACGGGGCTGCAGGGGAGGGGGGTGACGGGGAGGGGACTTGAGGGTCTCAGGGCCCAGGCAGTGGGGCATGAGGGGGGATGCTCTAGTGCCAGCTCTGTGCTCCTGGGCTGTGTGACCTCTGGCAGGCTCCACTCAAGCCCTCTCTGAGTCTGAATTTCCTCCCCTGAACCACCGGGGGACGGGAATGGAGCCGCAGATGCAGCCTCGGGTTAGAACTTGGACTTCCCACCGGCTCTCTCCAGACCCACCTCTTCTCCCCGTGGTCCCTCCAGTCTCTTTCTTCCCATGACCCCTGCAGCCATGGGTTCCCTCACAGGTCTCCCCTCTTCTCTCACTGGGTCCTTCCCCGGGCTCTAGTCTCTGAAATGAGTGTGCTGTGGCCGTGAGGGCACCGGAGGCTGTGGCCTGGGTAGAGCTGGAGCCAGGAACTACTGAGGATCCAGAATCCTTGGCCAAGGAGGCCAGGGTCTTGCCTGAGGTCCTTACCCACAAAACACCCCGAAGAATGATGGGGGCCTGTTGGGCTGTGAGGTCTTCAACAGTCCCCCTTGCCTCGTCTTTCCAGAGCTCTGGGCAATTGGAGTGAATGTTCACCTAAGCTCCAAGGTGCCCAGGTTGGGGATGGCCGCAGCTGACAACCTTGGAGTCCATTGGTCTGGCAAAGGGACTCTCCATTCATTCGTCCCAGACGGTTGCCCAGCTAGAACATGGGGGCAGGGGTGGTTCCTGTTTTGTTCACCACTGTGTCCCCCTAGCTACGTGTCCGACCGACACACAGTAGATAAGTAGTAGATTTTTGTGGAGTGAGTGGATATCAGCTTTGGATGTGAGCAGGACATAGACAGAGGGCCCCGCCCGCAGGGAGCACTGCAGGGAGCACTCAGGGAGCAGAGCTGACCTCTCCCAGCTCTGGCTCTGAGCTGCCTGCCCTGTGGGTTTCTCTCCATGCCTCATGGTGGCCTCTGAAGGCCACTCTTGCACAGAGGAGGTGACTGGGCTCAGAGAAGTGAGTGACCAGCCCAGAGAGACATGGCTCGTGAGAATGTGCCATTCGAAGCCAGTTCTGTCCAGGTTTCAATCTCAGGCTCCTCAGCTTCCCTACTTGTCCTCGCCCCCACATATTCTATGAGCAGGGCTTATGAGATGTGTGAGGCCCGCAGAGGAGAATGGTGCTGAAGGACCAAGAGGTGCTTCTAGGAGGACAGGTCAAGTCCCCAAGGGAACAACTTGGCTTGGCAAATGGCTGGCCAGAGCAGAGGGCATGAGCCCTGCTGGAATCCCTGAGCCCTATGTCCCATGCCCAGCAGGACCCACCAGATTGTCAGAAGCAGCTGAAGAAGAAACAGAAAAACCGGGTGGCCGCCCAGCGCAGCCGGCAGAAGCACACAAACAAGGCAGATGCCCTGCACCAGGTGGGGACGTCCTCCATCTTAGACAACTTTCTGTTACTATAAGTGAATACCACAGACCAGATAATTCATAAAGAAAAGATGTTTGTGCTGGGCATGGTGGTGCACACTGGTAATCCCAGCAATTTGGGAGGCTGTAGCAGGAGGATTGCAAGTTTAAGGCCACCATAGCTACTTAGTGAAACCTGTCTCAAGGTTAAAAAAGAAAGAAAATAGGGCTGGGGATGTGCTCAAGTGGTAACGTGCTCGCCTGGGATGCACGGGGCGCTGGGTTCGATCCTCAGCACCACATAAAAATAAAATAAAGATGTTGTGTTCACCGAAAACTGAAAAATAAATATTAAAAAAAAAAAGAAAGAAGAAAGGAAGCAAGCAAGAAGGACTGTTGATATAGCTCAGTGGGAGAGTGTCTCTGGGTTCAATCTCCAGTAGTACAATTAAAAAAAAAAAAAAAAGAGGTTGGTTTAGGGCATACTTCTAGAGACTGAGACATCGAAGAGCATGATGCCAGTTTGTGTGGAGAGCCTTCCTGCTGGTCACAAATGGCATGGCGGGGGACATCACAGAGCAAGATGGAGCAGAGACAGCTCACTTTTATAGCAAATCCACTCTCACCATAACCAAATAACCCACTAATTAATTAACCCATCCTCAGCAGTGGTCCTCGGTTTCACATCCCAAATACATGACTTGTCTCCCTCCTCGGCACCCTAAGGGCAGGGAACCATTCCTTTCCCTGCTACTCGCCCATCACCTAGAACAGGGTATAGCTCAGCCTGCGGAGCAGGTGAGAGGCCCTGGGATCAAGTCACCATCCGGCAAATGATAAAGCAGTGTGGGGACACATAGGTAGGGCAGCGCATCCATCTGCTGGGGCTGCATACACTGCAGGCTTAAGCCGCAGAGATTTATTTTCTAAAGTCTAAGATCAAGGTACATGTTAATTTTCTTTGTACTGAGGGCTCTCTTCCTGCCAGGGTACTTGGGGGTGCTGTGGTCTTTTTCCACGGATGTGAGAGGAGAGTCATCTCTCTCCCTTCCTCTTTTGGTGGTGCTGGGGCTCAAACCCAGGGCCTCACGCATGCCAGGGGAACTCTACCACAGGGCCACATCCCCAGGCCTCCTTCCTCTTCTTATAAGGCTACCAATCCTGTAAGATCCCTTATGACCTCATTTACTCTAAATTACCTCCTAAAAGCCCTATTTCTTTCTTTTTTTCTTTTGGTACTGGGGATTGAACCCAGGGGCACCTAACCACTGAGTCACATCCTCAACCCTGTTTCTGTATTTTATTGAGAGTCAGGGTCTCACTGAGTTGCTTAGGGCCTCGCTGGGTTACTAAGGCTGGCTTTGAACTGGTGATCCTCCTGTTTCAGCCTCCCAAGCTGCTGGGATTACAGGCATGCAGTACCATGCCTGGCTCTAAAGTCCTAACTCTAAACACAGTCACATGGGTATTGTGACCTCATCCTAACTTCAGAGGGACACTATTGTGAGTGGCCTTGGGGGCATAAAGAGGCGATGAAGGGTGATCTAGATTTGAGGGCTCCATAGGAGCTTTCCAAGTGGGTGAAGGTCAGAACATGCACCAGGGGCAGGTGGAGCACTGGCTGGGGTGGGGGGCGCCCCCTGCAGACTGCGCACCAGGGAGCACCATGGGAAACTGTGCGTCCTCTATTTGCTCCTTGTGGAGACTGCTACGGTGTGTCTTCCCTGCACCCCAGGCCCTGGAGGGCAGATATGAGCCCCAGACAAAAGCCCCTCTCCCACCTCCAGGAGCTTCTTTCTCACAGAGGCCAGAGTACAAGTACCTGATCCATAAAGCGTCGGAGACGTTAGGTGGTGATAAGTCTGAAGGGGGAAAATAAAATGGAAAAGGGAAGGGAGAGGCGGTCATGATGGAGATTAACTAGGGAGATCCCCTGAGTAGTGGCATTTGAACAGGCTGAAGGTGGCAAACAAATAAATGAATGAGTGACTCAATTCCTGGAGGTCAGGTGGAGGCTTTGGAGAGTTTAGGTGACCTGGTGATGTGTTCTAGAATTGTCCATTCCACCCATGGAAACCACCACTGGTGGTGTTGAGGTCCTTAGGAACTCTCGAGTCCATGGCCTAAGGCACGTTTTTATGCAAAACATCCTTACAACTTCTCCTTTTCAAGTGTCCCCAAAAGGGGACTGAAGGAAAACTGTTCACCTCACTCAGCCACATCGCTGTCATCACAGATGGCCATTTAGAAGTGGAAGTGGAAGTGGACGATTGTCCCAGCAGATTCTCAGAACCCGGTGTCTGGAAGAACAGAACTTTTTGAAGGCTGATTCAGAGATGTCCAGCAGAGCACACCTGTGCTGTCAACCTGGAAAACTGAACCCCAAATCCCACGGTGCCTCAGTGGGCAAGCTATGGGCCCCGGGGAGGCCTGGGGGTGACATTAAGTCACCTGCGTTGTCTAGGACAGAATGACTTGGAAGGTGCCACGTGAAAGCCACGTTGGGACTCACAGGGTGTGGCGCAGAGGAGTGTCCAGGCAGAGGAGACAGGAAACATGTTGAGGAAATAAATTCCATCAGAGGGACAGGAGGAGAAGGAGCAGGAGACAAGGCAGGACAGATGGCGCTGGAGGTTTGAGCAGAGGCTGCCAGGCTGGTGTCCAGGGCCAACACGGGGAGTTTGGAACCTGGAGTCTTGGGCCTTTGGAGGGTTTTGGCCTCCAGTTAATGACAGTGCCTTCTTGGGGCCAAGAGAATTGGGTGGTTGGGGGCACACCAATGAGGAAGCCATTGGAGATCCAGGTAAGTGGGTGCAGCTCAGGGGACTCGCAGTGGGCAGAGAGCGGGGCAGCTCTGTGCCCTGCCAGGGTACAGGATGGGGGCTTGGTAGAGGGCTGGCTCTAGTCTGGATATGCAGAAGGTGGCAGCTTCCTCTGGCATGAGGAGCCTGGAGGGGGATGGGGCTCACGCCAGGCCCCGCTGCAGGCTGACATCCCCTCCTGGCCCACCGCTTCTCCCCCAGCAGTACGAGACCCTGGAGAAACACAACCACACCCTGCGGAAGGAGATCCAGGCCCTGCAGGCTGAGTTAGGGTGGTGGACTCGCACTCTGCAGCTACATGAGTGTGTGTGCCGCCTGGACTGTGCCTCCCGCCCAGCGCCGGAGCCTGCTGGCTGCTGGGCTTGGCCCCAGCAGCCCCTGGGACAAACCACTGCCCGTGGGCAACATGGCTGCCTGAAGCAGAAGGGCCTGATCCAGACTCCAGTCTCCTCTTCCCCAGCTCAGCAACTTTCTCCAGGTCCACACTCTCAGGATTCCCCTGGCCTTCTCCCACCCCTTTTGCCTTTGCTGTCCCTTGGCCCTGCCATGGGGACTGCACCTCCTGCCCAACTGTCCCTCAGGCCTGACCTGCCTGCCCCACCCACTGGCTCTGGCCCCTTGGAGACTTCCTCCAAGCTCGGTGCCCTCCTGCCCAGCCCTCCAGCCCAGCCTGCCCCTCCACAGCCCCTGGGGCCGGAGCACCCCATCAGGGGGGGACTGGGGTCCTCTCCCCACAACCCTTCAGCTGCTCCAGGGCCTCCGTGTCTGCAGAGGAGGGAGCCTGTTCTCTCAGCCCCAGACTGGCAAGGGCCTGCAGTGGAGCCCGGCCCTCAGCCCCTCCTGGCCTTCCCCCTCCTCTCCTCTGCCCAAGTCCACTTCTAACCTGCTCCCAGGAATGGAGCTGCCTCCTCCTTAGGCCCGGGAAGCAGCCTCGGCAACCAGGTGCCTCCTTTGCTGCTGCTGGAAGGTTTCCATGTTGGTTGACCAGCTGGGCCAGGATTTCCCTGGGGAAAAGGAAGCCATCGCTGAGAGCCTACCGCTGCCGCAGCCCCTGCCACCACCAATATGTCATTCCAACCTCCCAGCCACCTATGAAACAGAGACTACCATTCCACTTTTTCAAATAAGGAAACAGACTCAGAGAAGTCAAGTGACATGTTGAACATTACACAGCCTGTCTTAATTTGTTATTTTTATTAGTTTCTCACGCAGCCTTTCTTGAGACTTGAAACACTATCATCTGCTGTCCTGGTAAGATCCCGGGCCAGGGCCCACGGGTCTGAAGTCCTGAAAACTGAGGGCTGGTATAAGGAGGTTTACTGCTGGGAGCAGAGAGGGCTCTCCCCTCTGCTGTCCAATTCCCCTGGCAAAAACCCGGCTGTCCCAGAAACGCTGCCCTGGCTGGGGACAATCCAAAGTTCACAGTGGGCGAGGAGAAGCCCCGAAGCCCAGGAGAAGACGCTTGCGTTATCCCAGTAGTGTTTCCAGTGCCGAGAAACCACTGAGAGTTGGAGCCGATGGAGGCCTGGAGCGGCCCCTCTGGGACTTCCAGAGGCTGGTACCCACAGCCATTCTGGGGCCTGGGGGAGACTCTGCAGGGCCAGCTCTCCTGGCTAATCCCAGGTAGCTCCCCGCCTCCCCTTCCCCAAGGCCTGACCGGTGGACCTCAGTGATCCATTCATCTTACGCCCCAAGAGCAGGAAGAGAGACTGAGGGAAGTCCCGGGGCCGGCGCTGCACTTGAACCTAGCAGCCGTGGGGCTGGTGTCTTCTCTGGCAGCACCAGGACCCTGCGCACCCCCAGGCCTGGTTACCCTCAGACCCCCTGAGGCAGCTTCCTCCTGGCTCTTGGGAAGGGGCTGATGGCAGCACAGAGCAGGAGCCTGAGACCAGTGGGAGCTCAGCGGGGGTGTCTGCTCGGAGGGGGCAATCAGGTTAGGTGAGGGGGGCGTCCCTTGCGCTCCAGGACAAGCACTCAGAGAGGACTCTTCACCCAGACTCTCACACACGTAGCTGAGACACTGTGTCAGGATCTAACACACTCCCAGGTGCTGAGCACAAGTCTTGGCACATGTGATGGCAAATAAATTCAAAAGTGTTTCCCCACTCCTTTTTTGCTCAGGCTAGTTGTTTAAAGCTCTGGGAGTGGTCTATGCTGCAGAAATTAAAAGGTCCTTTGGAAGAAGAAGGAATGGTCCAGAATCTTAGAGGTGGGAAATCCCTCATGAACCCCCTAATCTGATCTTCCTCTCATAATGAGATGGACTTGCTCAAGTGCATTGGTGTTTCTGGGCATACAGGACCAATAGGGTGTGCATATACATGTGTGTCTGTGTGTGTGTGTGCATGTGTGTGCATGTATGTATGTATGTACATATAAACACACATATCCATGGTGCGGGGAGTAGTTTAAGATATTCAAAATCTGCAGGGTGGGCTGGTAGGCTGGAGACACAAGAAAGAACTGGTGTTGCAGTTCAGGTTCAAGGGCCTCTGCTGCAGAATTCACTCGTTTGGGAAGATCAGCCTTTTTTGTTCTATTTAGGCCTTCGACTGATTGATTGAGGCCCACCCACCCCCATGGAGGGCCATCTGCTTTACTCATAATAATGTCATTCTCATCCAAAAGCATACTCAGCAGAAATACATAGAGTAATGTTTGAGCACCTGTCTGGGTACCATGACTCAGCCAAGATGATGTAAAATTAACTATCATACCAGGATCACGTAGCAAAGGTAGGTGTCAGGGTGATGGAGGGCAGCTGAGCTGGAGTTAGCAGAGTGGGTTCAGGGAGAATTAGAGGGCAGGAGGGAAGCCAAGATGCTGTTGATTGGAGGTGGGCTTACATCTGGGACAAGAGTTGGCATTATGCACTGTGGACCAGAACTTGATGGGGTGAGGGTACCGCAGCCTGGCTGGTGTCTAAAAACCCTGAAATGACAGGTGCTGTGCTGTGTTTTAAATGGTGCCTATAATAACTCTGTGAAGAAAATGAGACTGTCATCCCTGCAGTTCAGAAAAGGAAACTGAGAGTTAAATAACAAGCCCAGGAACACACAGTAGGAAAAGGTATAGATTTGGTTCAATGATCAGAAGCATTTAGCCACAGACCTCCCATGATATATTTTTTTTTTGTACTGGGGATTGAACCCAGGGGTGCTTAAACACTGAGCCTCATCCCCAGCCCTTTGAATTTTTTATTTAGAGACGGGGTCTTGCTGAGTTGCTTAGGACCTTCCTATGTTGCTGAGGCTGGCTTTGAAATTTCGATCCTCCTGCTTCAGCCTCTTGAGTCTCTGGGATTACAGGTGTGCACCACCACGCCGGGTCTTCTGTGTACTTTTATTGCAGATCCTCCACAGAGGGGCCGGCACATGCTCATGGATATCACCCAAGAGGGCAAAACTCTACTGTAAGCCCAAAACACAAAGGAGGGGAGTGCTTTAGTTAATGTTGGTCCGCTCATCAGGGCAGCAGTGAAGAGCTGCTCAGAATAAAGAACACTCGGAAGATTATTTAATGAGATGAGAAAATGCAACATATTAAGCAGGAAAAATAGAACATAGGAATAGAACTGTCACTATCGTTTGATATTATGCTCCCTCCCAAACATAAACAGAATAAAAGGAGTGGGAGGAGATGTTGTAGATTTTTGAGAGCGATAAGTGCTGTATCTGTGAATTCCCAAATTTGTAAACAGTGAGCAGGAGCGCAGAAGCCGCGAGGCTGAATATATCCTACCACTCTATATCTGGGCCTGTTGGTGTCTGTTGGTGTCTGTTGCTGCGGAACAAATTACTCCCAAACCTAGTGGCATAAGCAACATTCATTATCGCACAGTTTCTGTGGGTTGGGAGTCTGGGCATGACGCAGGCTGTGCTACTGTACTGGCTCAGGGTCTCACAAGGGGCTGCAACCAAGGTTGGCCAGGTACAGTCAGCCCAAGGCTCCATGTGGGAAAGGTCTGCTTCTGAGCTGCCCGTGTGGTTCTGCAGACCCTAGAAGGCCTATGTTGAGGTTTGGATGTGAGATGTCCCCCCAGAAGCTCATGTGTGAGACAATGCGAGAAGGTTTAGAGGAGAAATGATTGGGTTGTGAGAGCCTTAACCCAATCAGGGAACCAATCATCTGACGGGATTAATTGAGTGGGGACTGGAGGCAGGTGGGGCATGGGGCGTGCCTTGGGTGTATGTTTGTATTTGGCCAGTGGAGTCTTTCTGCTTTCTGATCATCATGTGAGCTGCTTCTCTGCCACACTCTTCCATGATGATGACGTCCTGCCTCACCTTAAGTCCCGAGGAATGGAGTCTGCCTCTTATGGACCATACCTCTGAAACTGTGAGCCCCTAAATAAACCTCTCCTACTCTACAGTTGTTCTGGTTGGGCCGTTTAGTCACAGCAGCAAAAAAGCTGACCAAACTGCCCACTTCCAAGTATGTCTTTTATTGACGATTACGGGTTATTGGCTAGAGAAATCGGTACCTCACCAGCTTGGCGTCTTTGTAGAAGAGCTCAACCTGACAGCTGCTTTCCCTCCAAGAAAGAGTGAGGAAAGATGGGCAATAGGAGGAATATGGAAGGCACAGTCTTTTTAAAATTTATTTACTTTTGTTTTACTTCTTTTTGTTTTTCATTGCTAAGGATGGAGCCCAGGGCCAGGTGCATGCAGAGGCCTTATCCTTAGCCACATTTCCAGCCCAAGGTCGTCCTGAGCTGGGCCTGATGGCCCATGCCTGTAATCCCAGCAGCTCTGGAGGCTGAGGCAGGATCCTAAGTTCAAAGCCAGCCTCAGCAATTTAGCAAGGCCCTAAGCAACTCAAAATTAAATGTAAAAAAGGGCTGGGGATGTGGCTCAGTGGTTAAGGGCTCCTGGGTTCACCCTGGTACCAAAAAAAGAAAAAGAAAAAAAAAAGGTCATCCTATCATTTTTGCCATATTCTATTCATTAGCAGTAAGTCTCAGGTTCAGGTCACACTCAAGGGAAGGGGATTCCACCAGGGATTGTATAAAAACCTGGAGTCAGGCTCAGTGGCCGAAGGTCCTGGAAGCTGCCTGTCATGCTGGGTTCAAAGAAGCAGCCCCCTCTTGGATCCCTACCTTTTCCTTCCATCACCAGCACTAGTAGAGGACTTTCTTTGGAGAGGTTCTTTTTCAGAAGGTGACAGTTTGATCCCTTTAAACAGTGCCAAGGCTCCCAGCAGTGAGCAGCTGGGGGTTTTAGGCTGCAGCAAGGCACCTCGCTGGAGATGGACTCTCACATTAGCCTGGCAGCAAGGACAGTGCAGGTGTTCCCTCCCCAGAACGCCCTTTAAAGTGATGCGTGGACAGTCAGCACTGAAATGTCCGGCATTTTTTAAAAAATTTTTTTTAATATTTATTTTTTTAAATTTTTCAGCGGACACAACATCTTTGTTTGTATGTGATGCTGAGGACCGAACCCAGGCCGCACGCATGCCAGGCGAGCGTGCTACCGCTTGAGCCACATCCCCAGCCCAAATGTCTGGCATTTGCAGGCCAAGGGTATCAGTTCTAGGGTTCAGACCCACGGTCACTCTATCACTGAGCCCTTTCTATTTTATTTTGAGACAGGGCCTCACTAAGTTGCCCAGGCTGGCCTTGAGCTTGCAATCCTCCTGCCTCAGCTGCCTGAGTCACTGAGATTACAGACGTGCATTACCGCTCCAGGCTCCAAGACTCTCTACTGAAGAATAGTTGACATAGAAAGAAATACACATATTTAATGTGCTCAATCTGAAGAATTTGAACATATGCAAACTATGACATCCAACATATATAACAGACATATCCAACATCTCCCAGTGCTTCCCATGTCCCTTTGTGTGTGTGGTAAGGACACTTTATAAGAGATCCACACCTACAGTTAATGATAGGTGCTGTGTTGTACAGCAGATCTCTAGATCTTATTCATCTTGCATAACTGGGGCTTTACACTCATTGAACTTCTCCCCCTTCCCCCTCCCTGAAGCCCCTGCCAACTGCTATAGTAATCTCTGCTTCTGCGAGTTTGACGGTTCAGTCAACAGCAGCAGTGTACTCAGTGGTTGCCCCTTGAGATCACAGCACCTGGCAACATGACTGTCTTAGTTTGTGAAAACTCTGAGGATCACACAGTAACAAAATTGCCTAACAATGTGTTCCTCAGAAGGTGTCCCCATCTTTAAGTGACACATGGCCGTATTCCCAGAAGTGGATCTTTATGTCTCGGAAAGCAGTCACTCGTTGGAGGACCAAAGTTTAAACCCATTGGTTCTCTAAGCTCTTTCTTTTTCTGACATTTACCTTAGTAATGGGTTTCATGGTGGCTTCCCAGTAGATATGTCCATCTAGTACCTGTGGGTGTGACCTTATTTGGAAAAAGGATCTTTGCAGATATAATTAAGAGTGTCAAGAAGTCATCCTGGATATCTGGTGGACCTTAAATCCGATGTCCATTAAGAGGGGGTCAGCCATAAGAGGAGGAGAGGACCATGCAGAGAGGGACGCAGAGGTCAGGGATCTAGTCCCAAGCGAGGAGCGCCTGGAGCCACCAAAGTCTGGGAGAGGGAAGGAAGGCTTCTTCCTTGGGGTCTTTGGGGGTGGCCTAGCCCTGCCAACCCCTTGATTTCAGACTCCTGACCCCCTACTGAATACCTACTGAACACTTAGTGGATACTCAACGCTTCAGGTGCTGGGGATAATATGTCAGTATGTCTCTGCTCCTCAGGTTCCAAACTCAAATCAGTAAAGACAGATAATCAACTACAAGTGAAAAGTTTGGAGAGGACTGGGATGTGGCTCAGGGGCTCTGCTAAGCGCTTGCTATTAGAACATAAAGGCAGGGAAGCTGACAGGATTGACTGGTTGAGGGAGCTGCTTTTCTGGAGAATTCAGGGAAGGGGAGGCATCATGCAGGCTAAGACCTGAATGATCAGAGGTGCCAGCCATGCCCAGATCTAGGGTAAGAACATCCCAGGCAGAGGACCCGGCATGTGCAAAGCCTGTGGGTTTGGAAAAAGCCAGGTGTATTTGAGGAATAGTAAAGAGGCCGATGTGGCCAGAACTCAGTCAACGAGGAGAAGGAGAAAGATGAAGTTGGGCACAGGCCAAGAAAATCACAGAAGCCATGGGATGATCCCAAAATCACTCCTACACGAATGGAAAGCCACTGGAGGACTTTAAGCAGTTACACTAATTTTTTCAACTCATTGAAAAATATTTCTTTATACTTCCTCTGCCAAGTACCGTACTAGGCACTTGGGGTTAGGGAAGAGATCAGACACCTGAAACTGCCTGCACTCTGGACCTTACGTTTTAGTGGAGAAGTGACAGGGTAAGACGGGAAAAGAGGAATCGAGTGTTTCGGGTTGAGGACGTTGCAATTTAAGTAGGTGCCCAGCAGGTTCGGCAGGAAGATGACATGTGGGCAAGGACTTTAAGGAGGCAAGTGCATGGACCATGTGAAGACAAGGGAGAGTCACCAGGCAGAGGGACAGCCAGTGCAAGGCGGGGAGGGGGGAGCCTGTGAAGCCAGCAGGTGGGGCAGCCAGGGGAGGGCGGTTGGAGATGGAGCCAGGGAGGCAGGGAGAACGAGGGCCAGACCACAGGCCACCACAAAGGTTTTGCTTTTTTTTCCCCCACAAAGCAGGAAGCCTGACATTTTATTGTATTTATTTATTTATTTATTATATTTATTTTTTAGTTTTAGGTGGACACAATATCTTTATTTTATTTTTATGTGGTGCTGAGGATCGAACCCAGTGCCTCGCGCGTGCCAGACGAGCGCACTACCACTTGAGCCACATCCCCAGCCCGGAGCCTGACATTTTAAAAAGATCAAAATTTTCAGGGGTGAGAGTAGAGGTGGAGGTGATAAGAAGAGGTCAGACTCGAGGCGTGTGTTATAGGCAGAGCTGATGAGATGTGCTTGTGGAATGAATGTGGGGAAAGGGAGGGAGAAAAGATGACCCTGAGATTTGGGGTGTAAACAACTGGTTGGAGCTGCCCAGGATCAGGAAAGACTGGGAGAGGAACAGTTTGGGGTTTGTGTAGAGGGGAGATCAGGAGCCCTGTTTTGTTCCTGTTAAATTTGAGATGCTTACTTGACATCTAACCAGATTAAAAAATAATAATTTGGTGTCATAATCCCAGCTACTTGGGAGGCTAAGGCAGGAGGCGTGTAAGTTTGAGGCCAGCCTCAGCAACTTAGCAAGACCCTGTGTCAAAATGAAAAATGTAAAGGGCTGGGCATATATATAGCTCATTGGTAAGGCAGCCCTGGTTGGTTCCCTAGTACCAAAAGCAAACAAACAAACAAAAAATTGCAACTATTTGGAACAATATGAACCAACCTCACAAACATAATGTTGGACTGTAGAGGCTAGACACAAAAGAGACAATGACTTGCATGATCCACTTATATAGAATTCAAAATAGAAAACAAACAAACACACACTAATCTGTGGTGCCAAGACCAGCCACAGCTGATAGTCTCTGGCAAGGTACAGGGGGCGCCCTCTAGGGTGCCGATAATGTTATTTTTCTTGGTGTTTGTGGTGGTTACATGAATGTGTTCACTGTTTGAAAATTCCTTGAGCATTGATGATCTATGGTCTCTTCTGCTGTGTCTGAATCACGTCAGTAAAGGGGCTGCATGCCCGGTGTATGACACGTCCCTGGCATGTAGTAAGTTCAATAAATGTTAGCTCTTAAGAATGAACGGAAGGAGAGGGGAGAAGGGGTGGGGTTGTGACTCAGCCGTAGAGCGCTCGCCTAGCATGTGTGAGGCCCTGGGTTTGATCCTCAGCACCACATAAAAATAAATGAAATAAAGGAATTGTATCCACCTACAACTAAAAGGAAAAAAAATTAAAAAAAAAAAAAAAGACTAAAACTAGGGGAATCTCTTCCAAGTGGAATCTATTAACAATCAGAGTTGTGGACAGATCAGAGCCTGTGCTCAGAGATGGCTGGAGGGAGAGGAAGAGGTTTCAGGTCTCATACAGGGGATGGAGGCAGGAAGGAATCTGAAACCTTTCCTCTTGGATCAGTGGTTCAGTGCCTTGGAGACTGTTCCTTTGGGAATGTGAGTGTCTCTGCATGCATTCATGTGGAATTTCATTCCATTTTAAAGGGTCCACAGTCCCTTGCTTTTCTAAGTCAGTGAATGCTACATCTCCCTAGAGACGCTTGCCCTGGATAAGTGCATCTAGCAGCTTGCCCAGGTCCTGGCAGGCTCTTGCCCCTGTCTGTCTTGGGCTCGTGTTTATCTGATGATGGGGAGCAAAGCCGAGATCTTCTCTTGGTCATGCCCAGACCTCTGTATTGACCTGGGGGTGGGCCTGGACCAAGGTTCCCGGAGGATTTCTGGGTATGCCTGAGCCTTGGTCCGAGTGAGTTCTCTAAGGAGTGCTCTTCTGAATGGGCCTCCCAGGTGGGAAGGCGGTTTCCCTTCCTAGGTTCCTGCTTCTGGCCACCATCTGCAGCAGTCAGCTCCTGGCTAAACGAGGTAGAAAAGCCTCGAGGTCTGGGCTGAGCCTGGAGGGGTTTGGAGCCCTTGAGCAACACTCCCCGAGTCTTTCTCTAAGCTACGCCTCACACCCCAGCGGTCACCAGGTTTCCTAGCCCTTACTATAACCCGGACACCAACACATACAGAGAGAATGAACCAGCAACTGAGTGACAGTCTCCACCCCTGGGAGACCCCTCTGCCCCCAGGGCTGTCTCCAAGCTGGGTCACCTCGATTCCCCAGGCCCTGCCAGACCAGCCTCTGGCCTACCAGCTTCCCGAGCTGAGGGCTGTTGCCTGGCAGTAATTGGCCTGGGAAGCCCAAGGGGAGGCAGTGGGGGATGGAGAGAGGGGAGCCCCAGGTGCTGCAGGAAGTGGAGCTGTTGATTAAGTGGCTCCTTCCTTCAGCCCTGGAGACAGGGAGCCCTGGCTCTTAAAGGAGACACACATGACCTGTCTGACTCTCCCTGGGGGAGATCACGGATCTGCAGATGTGGGCCCAAGCGCTGGCGACTGACAGGGACTCTTGATGCAGCACTGCAGCCCTGCAGCCCCGCTTCACAGCACAGATTTGTCTTGTCTGTGCGGCTCTCAAGCTGAGCTGTTCAGCAGGAGGGAAACCAGTTATGAGGAACCCTCCTGGGATTCCCTGAAAGAAGGGGACCCCGAGAAAGTAACTCCAAAGCTACAGTCAAAGGGACCAGTTAATACAAAAGAAATCCCCCGAACAGTCAGAGGATTGTAAGGATAAAAGAAATTGAAGTTAAAGTGTAAAAGTTAAAGTGTAAAAGACTAGGCATTGTAAAGTTTCTAAGCTGCAAGGCCTGAGTTAAAAAGTAAAGGACCAGGTATTGTTAAGTTCCTCTGCTACCCCCAAAACCTGAAACTCCTGTAGCTGTTAGGACAATACCCGAATTGCCCAGTAAATATTCCTCCTGACTCTCTGGTTGTTTAATAACCTGGGACCCTGTGTAGCTTGTCACGTAGGCATACAGGGCCCGAATCAATCAGTTTGAATGTGTACCCCGCTTAGGAGTGACCAATCACCCCCGCCTAATCTGTTCCCGCCAATGAATGTGCTAATCATGTCTCAGAGTTGTTGTTCAATTTTCCCGCGCCTCATGATGATTTGTTCTGATGTATGCAAAGCCCCCGCCCTCCCCAAAAAGTGTACTTAAGCACTGCTTGACCTCTGCTCTGGGCTCTTGGCTGCTCTCCCTTCTTGAGTGGGCCGGGAGCCTCAGCGTGTTGGAATGGATCCCCAATAAATCCCCTTCTGCAATTGCATGAGCAGTCTCTTGGTGGTCTCTTTCTCTGACGCTTCACCGGACCCTTACAGGATCAGATGGTTGTGACAAACCATAGCAATGAGGGCCCATCGACAGTCCCCAGTCCAGGACTTGGCTCTGAGAAGCACCTAACCTGTAATCACAATCTTGCATCAAAAATAGTCACCCAGGGGCTGGGGATATAGCTCAGTTGGTAGAGTGCTTCCCTTGCTTGAATAACCCTGGGTTCAATGCCCAGCACCACACACACACACACACAAGGTCAACCAAAGGTGATCCTAGTGCCCCCAGCAGCAGCAGCACCTGGGAACTTACCTGTTCAACAGGAAATTTTCAACGGCCCTACTACCGGTCATCTCCTGAGTCAGAAACTTGGGGGCTGAATCCAGCAAGCCACAGCCCTTTAGATGATTTGTTTGTTTTGGTGCTGGGGATTGAACTCAGGGGTGCTTTGCCACTGAGCCACACCCCGGTCCTATTTGTTATTTTGAGACAGGGCCTCACTAAATCGTCCAGGCTGGCCTTGAACTTGCAATCCTCCTGCCTTAGCCTCATGAGCTGATGGAATTACAGGCATCACAGGCAACATTATAGCCCCCAGCGACTTTTAGGGGCACCCTCAAGTTTGAGAACTACTGGGATGATCCGACAGAACTCCAGAGCTGGGTTACCCTATAAATGTCATATATTGCATATTCATTTATATTCATCAAACATTTATCAGCACCTTCTATGTGCCAGACACCCTGGCAAGCAACACAAGAAGCCCAGAGAAGGACAAAATGTAGCGCCCCCTGTAGGCAGACTGATCAGTGAGTTCAAGGCAAGGCAGAGAAAGCCCTGGGAACATGGAGCACAGCTTCTTCAGGATGTAGCCCCAGCCTCCCTCATGAGCCTCATTTCCTGCAACTCCACAGTTTCAATCTTTTTGTTTTGTGGTGCTGGGATGGAACTCAGGGCCTCTCCCACCGAGCCACACCCTCAGCCCTCAGCTCTTCCTCCTTACAGTGGAGCAACTGCACTTCTTGTAGACACACAGATGCAGCCGACTCATGCCATCCCTTCGTCTAGACTACCCTCCCTGTGCCTCCTGCCCATCTCAGGACCCAGTGCAGGCATCTTCTCCTCCAGGGAGCCCTGGTGACTCCTGGCTGGCTGGTATCATCCTTGAGGTACCCTAAGGCCTGGAGCACAGGTGTCTCTGTGTCCTTATGCACTGAATTTTCAAATCTGCTTAAGGGCTAGGGCGGAGCTCAGTGGGAGAGCCCTTGTCTAGATGTGCCAGGTTCAGTTCTGATCCCCACTACTGCAAAAACAAGAGAACAAAAAGTTGAGCCAGGCACTCAGGATAGAGTCCAGGAATTCAAGACCAGCTTGAGACCCTGTCTCAGTAAAAGAAGATAAAAAAAATAGCTGGGATCTGGGGCACATGCATCTCAGTTACTTGGGAGACTGAGGTAGAAGGATCACAAGTTCAAAGCCAGCCTCAGCAACTCAGTGAGACCCTGCCTCAAAAATAAAATAAGGGCTGAGGATGTGGCTCAAGCGGTAGCGCTCTCGCCTGGCATGCGCAGGGCGCTGGGTTCGATCCTCAGCACCACATAAAATAAAGATGTTGTATCCACCAAAAACTAAAAAATAAATATTAAAAACATCTCTCTCTCTCTCTCTCTCTCTCTCAAAATAAATAAATAAATAAATAAAATAAAGAATAAATAAAATGGAAGGGAGGATGTTAAATAGGAGGAGGGAGTGGGCAGCAAAAATGGAGAAGCTTCTGGAAGGTGGCACCTTGTGTAGGCAGAGAACCAAATGCTTTCCTCCAAATGAAACCTGAAACAGAGGAGGTCATGCCCCATCAGCAGCCTCTTGCCCCTGATTGCTGGCTCTCCAGATCTGCCATGTGTGCTTTTGATTGAGTTGTCATCTGCTGGTTGCCGTTAAAATACTCCAGTAGGTCAGGCTAAGTCAGAATCTATTCAAGTCTCTTCAGTAGTGTAAGTTGTTTCCAAGTCGGGGTACCCGTTTATTAATTTTTAGGAATCCCAAGAGCATGGGAACAGGTGCTCAACCTCATGAGTCTTTAGGGAAGTGCAAATGAAATCTACCCCTGGATACCATTACACAGTTACTAGAATGCAAAAAAAAATATTAATGGAAAAATATCAAGTGCTTCCCAGGACACAGAGCGATGGAAACTCTCACACTCTGCTGGTGGCGACGCAAAATGGTACAGCTGCTCAGGAAAACAGCTTGACAGTTTCTTATAAAGTTAAAAATACACTTGCCATCTAATCCAGTGTCCCATTTCTAGGCTCTTACTCTAGAAATACGTCTAGAAGACGGAAGTCCACACAACAACCTGCATTTGCCTTTTGTGTGTGTGTTACTGGAATAAACGTGGGGGGCTTTACCACTGAGCTACATCCTCAGCTCTTTTATGTATTTATTTATTTATTTTGAATACAGGGTCTCACTAAGTTGCTGAGGTTGGCCTCACATTTGCGATCCTCCTGCCCCAGCCTCCTGAGCCTCCAGGATTACAGGTATGTGCCCCCATGCCTATCTGTAAGTGCACATGGAGAGAAGCTCTATTCAAAATTGCCAAAACTAGAAAACAACCTAAATGTCCATAAATATGCAAATAGACAACCAAATGGTGAATAGCCATATAACAGATACCACTTGCAACAAAAAGGACTGGATTATTGCTATATCCAGGTTGCCAGGGGATAGGGGTATAGTAACTGCACTTCTTGTAGACATACAGATGCAGCAGGACTGGACTATCCTTCCTGGGCCTCCTGCAAATCTCCTGATTGCAGATGGACAGCTTGAGAGAATTCACAGGAGGAACTATTCTCTATTTTTACCTATCCTTGAATAGGATGTGCTAAAAATGTTTGGCATGCGTTAAAAATCATAGAATTATATATTGAAAAGAGTGTCTTTTTCTGAATGTCACTGTGTCTGTGCGCTGCTGGGGATTCAACTCAAGGCCTCATGCATGCTAAACCTGTGTTCTGGGACATCCTCACCCTGTTTCTGTATGTAAACTTCAAAAACTTTATTAGTAATTTATAGAAAAAAGAATCCCTAGGGACAAGGCAAATCTACCCCAGGATAACATTACACAGCTACTAGAACTGCGAAAAAAAAAAATAATGGAAAATATCAAGTGCTTCCCTAGGGACAAGGACCCCAGAAGTGGGGGCCCCTCCCCATGTCTTGTCTGTGGTCACCAGTGTCTGTCCCACCTCTACCTCTTAAGCAGGGTCAGCCAGACCCAATACCCTTTCTGAGTTGCCCACAAATCAAGTTCTATGTCTGGCTGATGCCCCAGGCAGTATCAGAGGACAGATCACACCACCAATCTCCCCATGGAGTCTGACCTCAATGTCATCTTCATGATGGCAGGTGACTCTGTCTTGTTCACCATGGTATCCCAGGGCCTAGAACAGTGCTTGGTAAGTAATAGTTATTCCATAAATATTTGTTGATTGAATAAATATTGGTTATTCCTTTAACTCTCTGGCTTCAAACTGCGGAATCTATTCTCTTAAATATTCACTCCAGCCCTTCCCTTCTTTAATAATCTCCCTTGCTCTTACTCCCTACCTGGTACTCCCACCTGAAATTCCTGCTCAGGTATTGCCCTGGCCGCTCCTCTGGCCCAAGGATCTCCTGTTGTTTCAGTGAGAATTTCTCCCTCTAGTGGCATCCTGTTACTGCCCTTCAGCCAGAGCCCCATGAAGCAGCCATGGCTTCATGACAAATGGCAGTGGGCCACATGGACTGAAAAGCCACCTGGGCTCACAGGGGCAGCCCTCATGCCTGGACTGCAGCGAGTAGTGTCTGCCAGGAGGTACTTTGGTTCAATCTTATTCTAAGTGTTGATGTGTTTCTTTTACGTCACTTGAGACCACATAGTTGTAGATGACAGAAAGTAGGATTGGTTATTTGGGGTTGTAATAATGCCCTTTGGTCAGAATCCCCAGTCTGTTTATTTCCCTCCAGGCTGGTGGGAAATAAGTGCAGGTCTAAGTGCAGGTTACTTCCTACCAGGGGCCACTTCTCCTCAGAGTTGCACACATCACACAGGTGGCCATTTAAGACTCTCCATCTTTCCCTTCATCATCTGAAGGCACAAGTAGCATCCAGGTAGGCAGATTGTGAGATGCAGGCTCTCCTGTCCACATCTAAAGAATGAACTTAGAGATGAAGGACAGAGAAAACGAGGCTTTTAATGATGGTCTTGCAAGATTCGTGCCTGGGTGAGTACGCACAGCCGGAGCAGTGACAGGAGCAGTGACAATCAGCGTTTTATTCCCTTGTGCAAGGTCCCTCCCCTGGTTCCTCAATTGCTAAGTACTGTGGGGGTCTTTACTGTCTCCTATTGGGTTATTTAAAGAAATGTACCTTCAGTTGTTGAAAGGACACTTGTATAGTCCACACAAAGTCCAAAGACCACGCCACACACCAGAAACTCACACAAGAGACTTATTGTCAGTAGCACAAGGCAAACCGACAAGGCTGTCCCTCCGAGGAGAGCAGCAGCGTGTGGGCACTCACGGGGCAGCTTTATAGCCCGCAAGAGGAATTTCATAAGCTGTTTAGGAGCTGCATCATAAGCTGGGGTGGGGCTGATCATTTAGCGGGCACATATTCTTATGGGAAGTTAAGCAGCTTTGCCTCAGAATCCAAACTTTGGAGCCTCTAGATACAACGGCTCCCGACCTAAAATGGCGAATCTGAGGCCAATATTGATCTGATGCCAATAGTTGTCCCCACCTCCCTTTGTTCTCTTGTGGTTGGGAAAGCCTTCTAGGAGTGAGTGCATCTTGGCACATACTCACTCTGTTTCTGCTGGTCAGGCCAGTCCCTTGCCCCTCACCTCCTGTTTGTCAAAGAGTGGTGACTTTTCCATACTCTGGTGTCAACTACTTGTAACTTTCCACTCTGGTCTCCCTTCCTGCTGCTTTCATTTCTCTTCTTTAAAAAAAATTATTTTTAGTTGTAGTTGCACATAATACCTTTATTTTATTTATATGCAGTGCAGAGGATCAAACCCAGGGCTTCGCACTTGCTAGGTGAGCACTCTACCACTGAGCCATAACCCTAGCCCCTTCCTGCTGCTTTTCTTACATCCCAAATAATTTTACATTTAAAGCTAAATACTGTATTCAGAAGCCTGGGACCTTCACCCACCCAAGAAAGATCCTTCTTCTAGTTCCCAGGATGATGACTACAAGTGACGCACACCCAACAGCGGCTGGGAGATTGTCCTGTGCTGAGACCCAAGTCCTATTGACTTGGGCAACTTTTACTCTGTACCAGGCAAGGTCACACCCAGGAGCTGCCCCTGGCCACAACTGCATTAGCCTCGGTGCACACAGTGTACTCACTTTTTAGGGAGTTGCTATGGCGAGGGGGCAAAATTGCGATGTATGCAGTCGAAGGGAGAAATAAAGAATTCTACACGCTTCTGCCCCTTTCAATGCTTTATTCACTCAAATTACTCAATACAATTTCACTCTATAGGTTCTTAATCAAGAAAACGACAATCCTAATGCTGGGCACTGCAATAGACATAATCAATTCACAGCAAACAACTCTAGATTAATTCTAAGCCCTGCAAACACACTTAATTATGACAGGCTCATGACAGACATTTCCTCTGCAGGCTAAGTTCAAAAGTCTTACGCCTTAGGCTTTGTGTCCAGCAGATGCAAACTCACTCAGACCACGGTGACCAGGTCCAGAACCAAGGCAGGCTTTTCCTGCATGGAGTGGACGACCAATTGGTAGAGGAGAGGGTCGTAGGGAGAAGGTGAGGCTCTCACCAAAGTCCAGACAAGGCAGTAGGGTTTGAGAGCAGTGAGGATCACACAGAGGGTCAGGAAACAATGACAAGTGATGGGATGTCAGTCCAGGTCCTCATTAGGCTCTCCAGCTAGAGTGCATCCTTGTTTCAGCTGGCTGAATCCCTATTCATTAGCTCTATTATTTATATTAAATTTTGGGGCTTTTCACACTCCCTTGTAATACTTATCAGCTACCAGGGATTTCTCCATGATATCATTTACCTTGGGGTTTGAAACATCTAGTCTGGTGGTCTCCACCCTTATCTTCTCACCTTTCCCTCTTATCAGGCCAGTACAGCCTGCCAGGGGCTTCACTCTGTTATCAGGGTGAGGGGAAGTGACTTGTTTGAGGCCATATTGGAGGGATCTGTTGGATGTGCCTGGTGAGACTGCAGGTTTCAAACTGGAGTTTTTAAAATGGAGTTGCTTAGGCTCAGGCCTAAGGCCATCCTCACAGTTGCCAAGATTTTTTTTTTTTTTTTTTTTTTTTTTTTGGTACTGGAGATTGAATTCAGGGGCACTTGACCACTGAGCCACATCCCCAGCCAGAGACAGAGTCTCACTGATTTGCTTAGTACCTTGCTTTTGCTGAGGCTGGCTTTGAATTTGCTATCCTCCCATCTCAGCCTCCCATGCCACTGAGATTACAGGTGTGCACCACCATGCCTGGCTGCCAACATTTTTAAATTAGAAGATTTCCTATGAAAATTACACCTCCAGCTGCTCTTAAAAAGTCAGATCTGGCATGAAAAAGGGACACTTCCCCCAGGCTTTCCTTCAGTGGGAGACTGGATGGCAGATGCCCTCTTTATTTTTAATTAATTTTTGTAGTGTCTGGGAACAAACCCAAGGCCTTGCAAAGCTAGGCAAGTGCTCTACCAACTGAGCTACATCTCCAGCCCCAGGTGCCCTCCCAAGATCCAGTTTCCTCTCAATAACCCCCGACTCCACCCCTACTTCTTTCCTTTTCCTGCCTTGCTTTCCCAGGCATTTCTACCATCCATAATTAAATGTCTTGATTGTAAAAATATTACCCTGACCTGGTCTTCTACTGCCTGGGATGACCCAGCTGAATTTCTATGGGGTCCTAATCTTGTTTATTTTTGATCACAAGTCTGTAGGCCAGAAGTTCCCTCTTTGGGTGGGCTGGCTGAAACCAGCTGGATCCAAGATGGGACCCAAGTGATCCCACATTATAATCCCATGGGTTTGCTAGACCACACCCTGCCCCCAGCACCTTGACAGCTGACAACTGCCATGGCTACAACTGTAAAAAAAACATAGAAGGACAGAAAATAGGTGGCACCTGAATTCCCAGAAAGTCTCAGCCCACTCCCCCTTTATTACCTTATTCCTCCCCCTGTTTCTTTTCCCCTCTATCTATAACCTCTTGACTCCAAGATCAAGAAGTTGATTTGAGAATTTATCTTCCATTTCTCTGTCTTGGCCAAGAAGAAGCCTGCCTTCACTGCTCAGTCAGCACTCAGTCTTATTATTGGTTCCAAAATTCCAAGATGGAAAAAGGACCGTTTGTGGTCAAAACAACAACAGCAAAAAGATGTACAAGATTTACTACCTGGGAATGGGAGTAGGACTTTATAAAGTGGTAGGGGGAGGCAGTCCAAGAAGAGGAAACCGCACGGGCTTATGTATGTGGCTGCAGAGATCACCCAAGTGCACAGGTTCGTCATCACCAAGCCAGCACACCCGGCAGATGTGGGAGCCAAATTACTTGGTAAGTCACAACACAGTCAGAACTTATCAATAGGAAATGGAAGGGAAAGTTCCTTGGTCTTTGTAATCACACAAACTGTGTTCAAGTCCTTGTTCTCCCATTTCTGGGTGTCCTTCAAATTGGGGCGTGAAGTTCTGCCTTAGAGCACGATGGTGAGGATTAAAAGACAACAGGCACAGGCAGTGACTTGCACAATGCATTGCACACAGGAGCTTCGCCCCCCCCCTCACCCCCTGCAGCCACTTCTACCCGACAGGACTCGCCAGGGACCTAGCAGGCAAGGTGGCTGGGGTGACGGCGCATGCCAGTTTGCAAGTTCAACGCCAGCCTTGGTAATTTAGTGTGACCGGTTTCCAAATTAAAAAGGGCTGGAGATGTGGCCTCAGTAGCACAGCACCCCTGAGTCAATCCCCAGTACTGCGGACACCACACACAAAAAAATCGGTGGATACGGTTAGGAGCAACTCAACCACGTGTGGACTACCTGATCTGAGGGGTGGGACACGTGCAGCTCCAGCTGGGCTTCCTGCAGGGGCTCTGCTGGCGCACGCGCAGACCACCGCGATCAAGGCGCGACTGGCGTGGGTGGGGTGAGATGTCCAGCTGCGCATGCGCATAGAGCCGGGCGTCCGCCCTTCTTGGAGAGCGTTTCTTAGCCGATACTCCTCCGTCCGTGACCACTTTCCTGAGGCGAGGCGGACGCCTAGTCAGTGCGCGAGAGCCTGGTTGAGCTCGTAGCTGCCGGGGGCTGAGGTAATGGCCCCCGTGAGATTGGCTTTGTGACTCTTTCCTTTTCCCGCGGCTCGGCCTCACCCTCGGCAGCCTCCTGAGAGGTCACCCTGCCGCCCCGGGGATGCTGCAGGGCGCCGTGGGCAGCGCGGGCACGGCTGGCGAGGGACCCGCGTGCTGCTGCCCACCCAGCCCTCCGAGGCCCCCGCTCCCCGCACCCAGAAACTCCCGCCTGGAGAAGGGCTCCTTTGATCCATCTCCACCCTCTAAGTCAGGCTTAGCAGTTGCCATGAACGCGAGACTTCTTCCATTGAAACGTTTCCTGTCACATCATGTCTTGATGATCCGAATGAATCTCTGGCTTTCAAATGCCTGATTGCGCCTGGGAAGTAAATATTTGAGTCATGGTTCAGCTCCCAGGGCTTCCTGGGAGCTAAAAAGGTAGAATCTTGGCATCTGGATAGGTAGACAGAAAGATGCAGGCCGGTGCACCGTGCTGACCACCACTTTTCTCATCTCTAGTTCATTTGCGGGCCTGCAGGGAAACCACAGTGCCCAACAGTGTACGGTATCTCATGGGCACCTGGAAGCTGGGCATGTCCAAATGTGAACACAGCATCCTCCCCTCCACACTTGGCTTTTGGACCTTGGGGGTGTAGCCCAAAGGTAGGGCAAGTGCTTAGCGTGCCTGAGGCTATGGGTTCAAGCACTGCCCAGAACTGAAAACAACAACAACAAACTTTCCCAGGCTTTTTTTTTTTTTTTTTTTTTTTTTTAGGAGGGGTCACTTAGCTCACTGGGAGTCACCGTGGACTGTTACCTCCCCAAGAAGTCACCAAATTGGGCATCTTCCGAGGCATCTTGCCAATCAGATCCACCTTTCTTCATCTCCACTTATATCACCATAGTCCAAGCCACAGTAAGCTTCTCCCTGAAGCTGCTAGAGTCTCCTCGCTGGTCCCCTCTCGTCTCTTGTTCTGGGTTGTTTCCCACATTAACAGCCTTCTGGATGTGTCTTTTTTTTTTTTATATATATATATACCCTTCAGTGCCTTCTGATTTTTCTTAGGATCTACTGCACAATTTCAGCTTATGAGGAAGGCTGTCATCCTTTCTTTCTGCTTTCTTCCTAGATGATCTCATCCATTTCAGTAGCTTCAAATGCCTTCTAAACACTGATGACTCAAATTTATATTTCCATCCTGGTTTCCATCCCTTGCACACAAAGAGTCTTCCTCCTTATCATAACCATTTGGATGTCTAATAGAGCTTCTCAGACTTAACCAAAACAGAACTATTGATTCTGCATCCCAATCTTTTTTTCCTAGCATCTTCCCCGTCTCAGCGAAGGGTATGTACCACTATCCAGCTAATTGTTAAGAGTCATCCTAGAGTCCCATAAAAATCTATGAGTTAATGTAAAATGCACCTCAAATTCAACCATGACTTATAAAACCCCAAGTCCACGTCAATAGCATCTTTCTCCTAGAATACTACAGCAGCTTCCTAACTGATCTCCCTGTTTCTGATCTTGTTGCCTTACAGTTTTCTTCCTTTTAGCAACCAGATATTTATGTAATTTCTAAAACAAATCATTTCTCTCCCCCTTTATAAAGCCCTTAGTATAAACTCTGGGCTTTTTCTAATGACTTATAAGCTTTGCATGGTCTGGCTTCTGCCTAACACACTGACTTTGTCTCCTTCTACTCTGTCTTCATTCTCTAATTTCTTGTCACACTGACCTTTCTGTCCCTTAAACTGCCCATCACAGAGCATCTGTGCTTGCTGTGTTTTCTGCTTGGGATGCTTTTTCTCCTGATCTTTGCATGGTTGTTTCTTTTCCATTATGGCCTTGTCTTTTGTGATCTCTGAAAATCCCTCACTGGTCACATTAAAGCAGTCTCCTAATGACTCTACTTTAAAAGCCTATTTTAAACCAGGTGAGGTGGCACATCCCCATAGTCCCAGCATGTCAGAAGGTGGAGGCAGGAGGATTGCAAGTTTGAGGCCAACCTCAGCAACTTAGCAAGACCCCCATCTCAAGATAAAATTAAAATGGCTGGGTATGTGGCCATTTTAATGGAGTGCCCCTGTGTTCAATCCATGGTACCAACACACATATCCACAAAATATGTTTTTTTTCATATTACTCAAATAATTTAAATTTTTGTGTGCTTATTGTTGTTCTCCACACCTCCTTTAATGTAAGCCATTAGAGATGAAAAATCACATCTCTCTTGTTACGTACTATATCAGTTCCCAGAACAGAGCCCAGTGCACAGTAGGTTCTCAAGATGTATGACAACTAACTCACGGCTAATCTGACTCAGCACGTACACACTATGTTCCAGGTTACTGTACTTCTGAGTGTCCCATGCTTTCTCCTAACTGAGGACTCTTGTACATGCTGTTTCTTGTTGGAACCCAGACCCCATACCTACTCACCATTTGTGCCTCTGTACTTGATGCTCAGAAATGAATCCCTTAAGAGTGGGCTTCCCAGCTGGGTGTGGTAGCACACACCTGTAATCCCAGCAGCTCGGGAGGCTGAGACAGGAGGATTGCAAGTTCAAAGCCAGTCTCAGCAATGGCAAGGCACTTAGCAACTCAGTGATACCCTGCTCTAAATAAAATACAAAATAGAGCTTGGATGTGGCTCAGTGGTTGAGTGCCCCTGGAGTTCAATCCCCAGTCCAAAAAAAAGAAAAAAAAAAAAACAACACTGGGCTTCCCTGACTCCAGTGTATGTTAGGATTCTCTGATTTTTCCACATCACCCTCTTTGTATGTAGCTGTTAAAACCATTTGTAAGCTCTTTGCAGGCAAGAATCAAGACCTTACTGTCTTTACCTCCAGTTCTTAGTTTCTGGCACAGAGTGGGGATGCAGGTATTTGTGAACCAAAGGAATAAATGTTAAATGAACACAAGATTGAAATAATCAAATTTGGGTAAAAGTTAAAAAAAAAAAAAAAACACTGAGCACGGAGCATAAGTGCTATCTGAATCTGCCCTGCCTACTTCAGTAGAAAATTTTGGATCATTTGAAAGCATTATGTATAAATTAATAGTGCTTTATAAATAAGATATTGTGGGGGCTGAGGGTGTAATTAGTGGTAGACCATTTGCCTGGTGTGTATGAGGCCCTGGGTTCAATCTCTAGCACTGCAAAAGAAAGAAGAAAGAAAGAGGGTTGTATTTTGTTTTTTTTCCTGGGTAAGCCCTATTCGCTGTCAGATCCCTGTGGTCTGATGGCCTTTCAGAGTGCAAAACTTTCTGTTTCTTTTCAATTATTAGCCTAATTCATTATGCTGAAGTGGTAAAATATGAAGAATTACAGCTAATGTTGAGTCTAGGTCAGTTTGTAAGGTAATATACAGGATCTCACTAAATTACCTGGGTGGCTTAGAATTTGTGTTATTTCTGCCTCAGCCTTCGAAGTCCCTGGGATTACACGCCTGCCCCACTTCACCCAGCACTTTGTTTTCTTATTAATTTCCTCAGAATCTACCATTGTTTCATGCCAAGAATAAAGTATATATTGGAGGCTTCTTTTTACACTTCCCTGTATCTTCTGCCACTAAGACTATTGAGGTATGTACATTAGAGGCTCAGTTTATAGCTCAACGTTGTAAAAGGTGCTTCCTTTCTCTTCAACTGAGGATATTCTTTCCACCACTTTGCCCTTTTGAAACTATTGATACTGCTTTTTTTTCCTTTTCATTTAAAAAACTTGTAGATGGACACAATATCTTTATTTTTATTTATTTATTTGTTTTAAATATTTATTTTTCAATTGTAGTTGGACACAATACCATTATTTTACTTATTTATTTTTATGTGGTGCTGAGGATCAAACCCAGAGCCTCGCACGTGCTAGGCGAGCACTCTACAGCTGAGCCACAACCCCAACCCTATTTATTTGTTTTTATGTGGTGCTGAGGATCTAACTCAGGGACTCACGCATGTGAGGCAAGTGCTCTACCACTGAGCCACAACTCCAGCCCCCCTTCCTGTTCATTTTTAATCTTCTCCCTACGTGTAATCCTTCAGGGCAGGTCACCCAGTGGTATAACTATAAATAAAATGTCCCTCACTGCCTGCAATTTTACATCCAAATGCTTTTTGGGTTCCTGGGGTTGGTAGGATTCTTAGTGAGTTCAGGGTGGTGTGAATGCTAATGCAGTGGTTGATGATTTTCATGTGACAAGTCACAACTGCTAGGTGGGTCTTGAGATGAGGAACCACTGCTTTTTTGGATAAAGAGCACAATCCTGGATCTATTGACCAAAGCAAGTTTTTCATTAACTTTTAGGGTTAAGATGGAAGTAGAAGATGCACTTAGGTGTGAAGAGTAATTTAAGAGGTTAATTTAGATTCATTTCTGGTTTATTGAGATGTCCACTAAGACCTTTTGATTTCATGTGAGGTTTCTCTTCCTATTAAGTTTAATTACTCTCCCTCCTCCCCCAAACAAAACCTGAAACAGGTCCAAGGGCAAATCTATTCCTGCATGAATGCCAGTGGCATTTTAAAGGTTACATCTTACCAGAAAGGGGGAGAAAACCTTTGAGAAAACAGAATGATGTCAGTAAGCTTGGAAGTAGCCTCATCAATCTCTGTCTTGTATCTTAATGCTTTGTTTAAAAAAAAAAATTTCTTGGGCTTGGGGTATGGTTCAGTGGTAAGACACTTAACTAGCAAGAATAAGTCCCTGGGTTCAACTCCTGTACCCATTGCCCCCCCCATGCAAAATATATACACATATATGTGTGTGTGTGTGTGTATATATTATATGTGTTATATATTACATATACACATACACACATATGACTTATGACTTCCTTATTGGGTAACCTATGTGCTAAGTACTTCAGTGAGCAATTATACATGCATTATTTTATTAGTTATCCTTATCACCCTGCATTGTGAAGAAACAGAATAGTTCCTTTTGAAAATGGAGATTGAAGACAAAAAATGTGAATATAAGAGTTTACATTCCAAATTATAATCCTATGAACCATTCATCAGAAAAGTTCATATTTTGTTTCAATATCTTTGTCCAGAATGAATTTGCCTGGGATCATCCTTAGTCATGAGTGTGAACAGGTTGTAGATTAAAATGACAAGGTGATAGGTTGTAATGGGAAAATGCAGAGACCAGAAGGGTTGACAATCTTGAGGGACTATTCCTGGGTCCATACTGGATTATGTGATTTTGTGGAAGTTGTTACTTTCATTTTTTTTCCCCCTTGATACTAGGAATTGAACTCAGGGGCACTTTACCACTGAGCTATATCCCCAGCCCTTTTTTAATTTTTATTTTGAGACCAGATCTTACTGAATTGCCAAGGCTGGCCTCAAACTTGCAATCCTTCTGCCTCAGCCTCCCAAGTAATGGATTATACTTGTGCATCACCATGCCTGGCTCTGTGTGTCTTTTAAATCTAATACTTGAGTATTTTCTTTTTTTTTTAAAGATTTTTTAGAGTTGATGAATCTTCATCTTTTAAAAAAAAAGTGAGAGATAATTTTTAATATTTATTTTTTAGTTTTCGGCAGACACAACATCTTTGTTTGTATGTGGTGCTGAGGCTCGAACCCGGGCTGCACGCATGCCAGGCAAGCGCACTACCACTTGAGCCACATCCCCAGCCCAATACTTGGGTATTTTCAAGGAAGGTTCTAGGCTGGGATTTGTCAGATTTTGCACTGAGGTTAAAGCTAATCAACTTTGCTTTCTTGGATTCACTTTTCTTGTAAAGCATTTAGAAAGAAACTCTTCAAATCTATCATAATAGCTGGTATTTTATATTATACTCCGGAATTTGTGGAGTAGCTGCTTACCACATTATCTTATTTAATTCCTGCAACGGTTCAGGGGTAGGTGCAATTCCCATTGTAGATGTAGAAACTAAGAAATGAAAAGACTAATTGATTTGCTAATGACTAATGAGGGGCAAAAGTAGAACTTAAGCCTTGGTCTTCCAATTTTAAATCTTATGTCTTTTGCACCATCCCATTCTTCTATAATTTTCTCTTCATTTGCTTAAAAGCCATCATGATTTGTGGTCACCTAAAAATGGGTCTAGAATCTGACCTTTTTCTGCAAGGTAATATCAACTCAATTACTGGGACATAAGGTCAGTCACCATGGCTACAGTAGAAAATGTTGGAAAATAATCCTGTGAAATCTTTGAACCATTACTACTATGTTGTTGTTTTGGATTATGCTGTCTAATCTTTATTTTCACATGAGGTAATTAGCGTGTGCTGTTTGTTTCTGAAGTGGGCAGCCAGCAATTAACAGGAACAGGCCCCAGCTAGAAGTAGGTTGTTTTTTCTTCTTTCAAACAGCCAGCTATGGTGTAGCACGTGACATTTCTTCTCTAGATTGTCACATCCAGCAAATGTTCTTCATTTCTTTTGCTCTGATGCCCCCAGGCCCCAGGTGACTACATCTTAGAAGAACTCTGAATAACAGGACTAAAGTTCTGTGGCAGCAACTAAGTCTCACCAGGTGGCTCCCTGCCTACTACATAGAAAACTCATTTGGCACCAAAACTCTATCAAATCTAGATTGAGCTCCTGCTATACCCTGGACAAAGGGCATCAGCAAGTTTTTTTTTTCTTAGGATATAAACAATATTTCCACTCCAGCGACTTTTGACTTGGCATCAACTACTTTTTAGTTTTGACTGCAATTTTAGTCTAAATAGTCCCATGAATTCTGGCTCCACTCTCCTTTCATTCTAATCCCACAGAGCCAAGATCAGACCCTGGAGTCTGTCCTTACTGGCAACCCAGACTTAAACTTTGGAAACTATGGGAAATTCCATTCTTTGGGCCCAAAGATCTGCTGACTTCAACATACAAGAGTTTTCCCTGCAAAGTAGAAATGACATTAGGGTAATATGAAAAGAAGAATAATGGAAATAGTCCTTTATGTGTGAATGATATTTTACTACTTACAAAATTATTTTGTTTATTAACTTGTTTTTCCTCCTAATATTCCCCAGATATTCCACTGGCAGAGTAGTTAATGGGTCTATACTTAAGTCTGAATCCAGATTCCAATATTCATAGCTATGTACTGGTCACTTCACCTCTCAGTGCCTTAGTTTCCTCATTTATCAAACTTAGACTACTTAGATCATATTTTTTTGTGAAGATGAAATAAGATAATATATACAGCAATTAGAATAGGGCATGGCCAAAGTTGTTAGCTGGGTACAGTGGTACATTCCAATAATCTCAGCTCCTTGGGAGGCTGAGGTGTGAGGATTGCTTGAGCCCAGGGAGTTCAGGGCAGCCTGGAAAATATAGTGAACCCCTGACTTTAAAAAAAAAAGAAAAAAAGTCATTGTTGTTTGTTGTTGTGTAAGAAAACCAAGGCTCAGAGAAATTAAAGGGGTCACTGGATCTGAGATTCAAACTCAGATTCATCTTACATTGTACTATTCTGTTTACTCTATCTCAGCTCTCTCTGAAATCAATACCTTGTGTTGTATACAGGTAGCTTTGATCCTTTAGAATTCCAGACTTCCTCCTCTACTCATTATTTAAAGTTGCATACGAAGAGACAAAAGGAATGCAAGGTTTATTATCTCTGTAAAGTGTCACAACAAAGCCCTAGTGACAAAAATCACAGTGTACCTTTGAGCACATGCAGATGCCTTCTTGGAGAAGCAGCGTGCCATCCTCCCCATATCATCTTACCCCTTTACTGAGTTCCCTGTGGAATTTAACTTAGGTGGTCAGAGATTCTGGAATTAGAAAAATAAAAGTAGTAGTGCTAGGGGTATAGTAGGCACTCTTGGGGCTTAGGGAAGCCTCACCACAAGTGATAGAGAGGAAGAATAATTGAGAGGCAGGGATTTCTTACAAGACAGGGAAACCTTAGTGTGTACATCCTTATCTGTTGCATTGGCTGTGTCAGGGAGCTGTGCTAATTCCTTAATTTCATCTCAAATTAATGGCAGAGGTCCTTCTCATTATGCCTATTAATGATGTATCCTCTGAATTGCCTCATTATTTAACTTGAGCCTCTTTATACCCACCTGAGTTCCAGGAGAAGTGGGAATAGGGAAGGATAATAGATTCGAGAAATATTTGGGAGAAATGTTTCATTGTAACCATAACTTTGTGAATAATCAAGGCAGATGTTAGCATCATTAGTCTATGGAAGAGAAGTAGTTTGCACAAGGCCATAAGATAAACAACAAAACTTACATTCTGGTCTTTTGCCTTCAAGCAGAGATATCCCAACACACCATGAATCTTCCCCATGCAGGTAGGAGAATGGTCCCAATGACTAATAGCAGACCTGAGCCTGGTACAAGGGCAATGGTACTAAGTGTTGGGCATTTTACTTGAGAAAAGATACTACAGATTGAATAAGCTCCCTTTCCCATATGCAAGGAACAATATTTTCCCTTTTAATAATTCTCTAATATTTCTACTTCATTTAGGCTACCATTTGGAAGCAATGAGTTTAAAACCTTTTACCTACCCATTTCCAGAGACGAGGTTTCTTCACGCAGGATCCAACGTGTACAAATTCAAAATCAGATATGGCAACAGCATCAGGTAATTTTCAAGATAGGAGGGTAGCCTGTGTAAGCCCAAATTAATATATTCTTCCAGGCTCATCCCCTCTTTGTCTTCATTCTGTTCAGGAGACTGCCATCCAGTTGTTGGATTAGCATATTATAGGATTCTCTGTTATGGTTTGGATCTAATAAAAAGTACCTAACTGAGTAAAAGGCAACCCACAGCATGGAAAAAAATATTTGCAAATCATATATCTGATCAGGGTTTAATATTCAAAATATATAGAGAACACTTACAACTAAACAACAGAAAAATAAACAATCCAACTAGAAAACAGACAATGGGCTTGAATAGGCATTTCTCCAAAGAAGATATACAAATGGCCAGCAGCTTATGAAAAGATACCCAATATCATTAATCACTGGGGAAATACATATCAAAACCACAATATAGGGGCTGGAGATGTGGCTCAAGCGGTAGTGTGCTCACCTGGCATGCGTGCGGCCCGGGTTCGATCCTCAGCACCACATACAAACAAAGATGTTGTGTCCGCCAAAATCTAAAAAATAAATATTAAAAAAAAAAAATTCTCTCTCTCTCTCTCTCTCTCTCTCTCTCTCTCTCTCTCTCTCTTTCCTCTCTCTCTCTATCTTTTAAAAAAAAAAAAAAACACAATATAGGGCTGGGGATGTGGCTCAAGCGGTAGCGCGCAAACCTGGCATGCGTGCGGCCTGGGTTCGATTCTCAGCACCACATATAAACAAAGATGTTGTGTCTGCCAATAACTAAAAAAAATAAATAAATAAATAAATAAATATTTTAAAAAATTCTCTCTTAAAAAAAAAATTAAAAAAAAAAACAGTGGCCTTCTGTAATTAAAAAAAAAAAAAAAAACACAATATACCTGCTAGCATGGCTGAAAAAAAAAAAAAGCAGAAGGTAACACTGTTGGCAAAGATGTGAAGAAATTTGGAACCCTTGTAAATTGCTGGTGGGAATGTAAAACGGTGCAGCTGCTATAGAAAACAGATTGGCAGTTTATCAAAAATTTAAAACATAATTGCCATATGACCAGCAATTATACTCCTAGAATTGAAAACAGAGACTTGGATAACTTGTACAATGGTGCTCATAGCAGCATTGGTCACAGTAGCCAGAAGGTGGAAACAACCCAAATGTCCATCAGTGAATAAATGAATAAAAAAAAATGGTATATATGCACAATGGATTATCTGTAGTCCATAAAAAGAAATTGCAAAAAAGAATGAAGTTGTGATATATGTATAAGGAGGATAATTTTTTGAAGTATATGCTAAGTGAAAAAAAAGTCAATCACAAAAGGACAAATATTGTATGATTCCATTTGTATGAAATGGAAATTCAGAGACAGAAAGTAGATTAGAGGACATGGGTGCTGGGAGGAGGGAAGAATGGAGACTTAGTGCTTGAGCAGTGTTTCTGCTTGGTATGATAGAAAATTTTGGAAATAGTAGTGATGGGCGTACTGTTTCCGAAAGCTCAATCTTTGTCCCCAGTGCTAATCCAATAACAAGGATACATTTTTTTTAAACATTTATTCTCCAGATGTAGATGGACACAATACCTTTATTTTATTTTTATGTGGTGCTGAGGATCGAACCCAGTGCCTCACGCATGCTAAGCAAGCGCTCTACCACTGAGCCACAATCCCAGTCCCAAGGATACAGTTTTGAGAAAAAGGAAAAAGAAGATTTATTGCTTTGCTAGTAAAGGAGAAACACAGGGACTCCTGTTCCAAAGGTTGTGATTCTGCCCATCAGCAGGAACAGGGGGCTTTTAAAGAGGTGACTCAAAGGCTATATTCCACACGTTTTCTGTAGGAAAACTTGTTAATTTGGGAGATAGTCATTTCTGAGATCTTCTGGTGCCATCCCCCAAATCTGGATTACTTCATTCCTGTGGTGGGTGTGTACTCTGGGACAGATAACTCTACCTGGGATGGGGAAAAAGGTAATCTTATCTCCCTTGAGATTAGGGAGGGGAGAGATTAGGGAGGAGAGGGGAGAGAGGAAGAGAAAGAAATGTCTATTTTTAAAATAAGTTGCAGGGCCAGGGCAGCAGGGACTATATTCAAAGCATAAAATGGACCACTGTTACAATACCACATTGTAGAAGTGATACCAGTGAGTTATATGCTTCAAAATGAACAAATGGTAAATTTGTTAAATGTATTAATTTTAAAATGATATATCCATGAAGTTTTCATGTGTTTTTATTTTAAAATATTTTCTAAAGTGAAAAAATAAAATGGTGAGAAGATTGGCATCATTTTACATTTCTGCAAATATATTAGTGAATTCCATTTATCATTTGGTATTTTTTAAAATATTTTTTTTAGTTTTAGATGGACATATAGTACCTTTATTTTATTTGTTTATTTTTCTGTTGTGCTGGGGATCAAACCCAATGCCTCGCGCAAGCAAGGCAAGTGCTCTACCACTGAACCACAATCCCGGCCCCTAGAAAGTTTTGATTCACCGACCTCCTCAGATCTTCCAAAAGTTGACACATTTCATTATATAATATAAAAAAAATTAATGTCACTACCAATATTATCAGATTGACACTGTCAAACTTACAATGGTGAATAGAAGTTTTCTAAAATTCAAAATTTCTCTTGAGAGCCCCAGAAATACCATTGACAACAAATACTGTCAGTTGTTTCCCTTGAGTTGACATACTCACTTTATTCATTTTTGAGAAAATGTCTATCAAACTCCCAAGTCTGAATAACAACCATAGTTTGTTTGTTAGCTGATCATTCAAGTAAAATATAATTTCATGGAAAAAGCAGCTCATTCAGTTTGACAACTTAAAGAATCACATGAGTGCTTTTCCTCAAGTCAGCCATTATATATTGAACCTGGTATATTCTGGTAAGCAAAAGAAAAACTTTATGCATACTTCCTGTGTTATCACATAACATGTTTTAAAAGATACTGTCATGTACTGTGTATGTCAAAAAGCTAAAAGAAGTTATTTTGAATGTTTTCTCTATAAATAAATGATAAATGAAGAGATGGATATGTTTACTCTGATTTAAACACTGTACAACTCATACATGTTTCAAAATGTCACATGGAACCCCATAAATAAGTACAATTTTTGTTTTTATATATCAGCTAAAATAAATTTATATAAGTTTGAAGATAAAAAAAGAGACGTAGTCAGGGGTTGAGGTTTTCTATAATTATTTTTTATTGCTTTCTCAAGGGTATTACATGAAACTGGATTTTTTTTTCCTCCCATGTGGCAGTAATAATTACTGTGATTGCTGGTACAGCTTAGTGCAGCTAGCTATATTTGTGCCAAGGCACCAGCAGTTTTGTCACTGTTGCTTTTGCATTAATGTACGAATGAAAAATTGTAAAGGCAAATAACATTTTAGTAGTAGTATAAAAGTAGATTTGCTCTTAGACATGCCTCAAAAAGTTTTTGAGGACCCCTAGGGTCCCCCAAACCACACTTGGAGGGCAACTGAACTAATGAATTATTAGCTGTCACAGCAGGGATTTCAGATCTTGGCAGGTCAACCGAGAAGACATTTTGGTACAACTTTTTAAGAAGCTCAGACCACACCACCTAGGTGATCACTTCTTCCCCCTGAGCAACAGCCTCAGCACACACAATTGTTATGTATTCATGTCTCTTCAGCTATTTAAAGAGTAGACCAAAATCTGTTCTTGCCAGAGCTTTCCTTGTTAGTCATCATTTATCTGTTTACCTTCTAGAGGAGAAGAGATAGAAAATAAGGACGTCATCATCCAGGAGCTGGAGGTGAGGAAAGAAGCAGACAACTTCTGGGAAAGTTATTCTTTCCGCCAAGGATACATCCACATCCAGACTTCTAATTATTTCCTACAAACTGAGTCACAAACTCCACTTGATAACTTGGCTTCTCCTCCTACACTTCCTCTGCAAAGAAACTTTACTGTTTTTCTAGGAAATTTTAAAGCCCATATCCTTTCTCAATTCTAGTTGAATTGTCAGCACCTTTGAGGCTGAGAGTTACTTTGTTTCCACCAGAGTTCCCAGACACACACAAACCCTTTTGTGGGGGCTGGCACATAGAAGACTTCAGGAGCCCTGCCACCTACAAGGACTCTGGGAAACCTCATCCCAACCACTGCCTGGTACTTGACGTCCAGGAAATTCAACTGTAAATACATAGATAAGGTTGCTGTCTTTATTTTTAATTAGAAACATTTGCAGTTGCTTTATTCCCATTTCATTTTCATTCCTTTTCTACCCAGCTTCTCTAGTTTTAGGCTTTACAGCCAAAAGACAACTGAGCAGGTGGACAGTTTTGTAAATTGGTGAAAGCATTGGATGAGTTGGAATTCTGGGGGCTTTAGAGTCTAGTCCTGGTTTAGTCACACTAATAAACAGTGTGACCCTTGGCAGATCATTTGCCAATCTGGATTCCAATTGCCTCATCTGTAAAACAAGAGGTCAGAACTCATTTATCCTCTTCTAACTTCACAACTCAGGGATTTAGGACAAGTGACTTACTAAGATGTACTTCCACATTGCAAAGAATTATAATATATTAAATGCACTTTACCACAGAACTCCAAGAAAGCATATATTTGAGTCATAGCCTTAAAAGTTCCTGTGGCTCTCAAGCTACATGTTAAAAGATACATTAGGATTTTACAAGGCCTCAAGGACATCATTATAAATAACAGTTATTTCCACATAGAACCATGAAATTTTTCTGCTTTTTAAAATTCTGAGCAGAGCAAACTTTATGTTACTTTGCTTCAATTAATTTGGACAGAGAAAAGCTCAAAACAGCATAGTGGGTGGAGGGAGCACAGACTTGAGAACCTGAATTTGAAATCTAGTTGTTCTATTCAAACATAGGTATGTGACTTGAGGCAAGTTACCTACTCTTTCTAAGTCTATTCCCTTACCTATCAAATAAGGTTAATAAGTGATGCCTATTTTCAAGATTGTGGTAAGGATTAGGAATAGATGTATGCAGTGCCTACCAGCAGCCCTATAAGTAGTAGCCAGAGAGTATTTACATATATTTCTATATTGTATTAAGAATTTCAGAGGGGGCTGGGGATGTGGCTCAAGCGGCAGCGCGATCGCCCGGGTTCGATCCTCAGCACCACATACAAATAAAGATGTTGTGTCTGCCGAAAACTAAAAAATAAATATTAAAAATTCTCTATCTATCTCTCTCGCTCTCTCTTTAAAAAAAAAAAAAAGAATTTCAGGGGGCTGGAGTTGTGGCTTAGTGATACAGCACTTGCCTGACATGGTGAGGCCCTGGGTTTGATCCTTTAGCACCACATATAAATAAATAAAAGATCTATTGTCAACTAAAAAATATAAAACAAATGTAAAAACTAAAAATGTAAAACTTTTTTTCAAAGTGCTTTTTACATCTTCTCTTTGTCTTACTTTCATTAGTTTGGGGGCAGTGTTATCACTGTCTTGCATTCATTTATTTATTGTCAACGAATATTTATTGAGAGGTGATCTAGTCTAATGGTTAAGAGTGTGAGCTCTGAAGCCCTGCTGCTTGGGCTTAGATCCTGGCTCCATCATTTCCAACTGGGTAAATCTTGAATAAGTGTTTTTCACCTCTCTTTATCTCTGTTTCTTTATCTGTAAAATGGGAATAATAGAGCTGCCTATCTCATAGAGAGTTCATGAGTGTTTAGTTGATACATATATATAAACAATCACTTGCCATAGTAATTACTGAATAAAATTAGCTGTTATAAGCAAGACACCATGCTCCTACAGAGAATACAAAGATAAACAACAACAGTTTTTTTCTTTTGGGGGACGAGGGGTACCAGAGATTGAATCCAGGGGCACTTAACCACTGAGCCACATCCCCAGTCTTTTATTTATTTATTTATTTATTTATTATTTTTTTTTTTAATAAATCTTGTCTTTTAGATTTATTTTCTCAGTTATTTTGCCACAGGGATGCCACCAAGCTGATTAACACAACATCTTTTTTTTTTTTTTTTTAAGAGAGAGTGTGAGAGAGAGAGAGAGAGAGAGAGAGAGAATTTTTTGATATTTATTTTTTAGTTATCGGCGGACACAACATCTTTTGTTTGTACGTGGTGCTGAGAATCGAACCCGGGCCGCACGCATGCCAGGCGAGCGCGCTACCACTTGAGCCACATCCCCAGCCCATCCCCAGTCTTTTATATATATATATATATATATATATATATATATTTTTTTTTTTTTTTTTTTTTTTTTTTTTTTTTTGAGGCAGGGTCTCACTAAGTTGCTTAGAGCCTTGCTAAGTTGCTGAGGCTGGCTTTGAACTCGTGAGCCTTCTGCCTCAGCCTCCCAAGTCACTGGGATTATAGGTGTGTATTACTGCGCCCAGCCAATGACACAGTTTCTTACTTCTGAGAGCCCAAACAGGAGGAAAATGAGGTTTGGACAGGTGAAATGACAGAGCTGGAACTAAAATTCACATTTTTCCTGTAGAAATCCAGCAGTCTTTTTATAATACCCAAGTGTTTAATTAGCATAAACTAATAATCACTGTTAACTAGAGACTAATCAATTAAGATTTAAAGAGAGTAGAAGAAAAGGTTTGATTTAAGCAAAAGCAAAATAACTATATATTGATAAATATTGGTATTATTCATTTGCATATCCATTTGTTAAGAGCTTGTTTTGCATCACCTCCTATTGTAGACACCGGAGAAGGGATGCTAAGATAAATCAGTTGTGTATTCAACTTCAATTAGATCTCCCATTAAGGAAAATAAAACGTGTGTATGCTATATGTGAAATTTAATAGAGGCCCCAGGCTAACTACTGTGAAGTTTGGGACAACAGTTAATTACAACTTGAGAAAGCTTTCTGGAGGAGATAACTTTTGAACTGTACCTTACAGGAAAGGTAGGATATGGACAGGTGTGCTGATGGGTAGAGAGCCCATTTCAGGCAGAGGGAACAGGAAAAGGACAGAAATGGAGAGACAGAAGGCACATTTAGGGAATAGAAAGTAGTTCAGTTTTGTTAGAAGACAGGGTATGTGAGAAGCAGTGAAAAATATAAATGGAAAGATTGGATGAGATTTGACAGTATTGAAGTCATTTCACATATCTTTTTCAGGATTCCATCCGTGCAGTCTTGGGAAACTTGGACAATCTGCAGCCCTTTGTTACAGAACACTTCATTGTGTTTCCCTGTATCCTTTCTTTTCTGGCTATCATGAGCTATAGCTCCCATTGTAGATTCCAGTGGAAACAACAGAACCGTTTGCAGTTTGGAGGGTGGGTCATGGAAAGGGGCAGGGAATCTAGTGCCTAAAGTAGTCCTCAGGGAATGCAGCTGTATCTGTCCTCACTCCTTAGCACCATTTCCCAGATAAAAGCAAGTGGGAGAGAGTTTCCCACCTGAAATTCAAACATGGAGAAATCATCTTGATCCCCTACCCTTTTGTTTTCACTCTATATGTGGAGATGAAATGGTTTCAAGAAAACCTGTCACCTGGTAAGTAGCATGAGAGGACTGAGGGTGGCAGAGAAGAAAGCCATTAGCAGTACAAGCTGAATATGGTGAAAGGTTCTGCCAGACTGGGCCCCAACTGCCTTGAAAAAGCCAGGCTCACATTCTCCAAAGCCTGGTTCAGATCTGTGGCTTTGATACTTAATAGCTGTATGACCTTTGATCAATTAGTCTTTCTGTGCCTCCTTTGTGAAATGGTGAAGAAAAATACTAGTACCACTTCACAAGTTGTTAAAAAGATTGATGATATGAATACTGATAGGTGGAAAATACAAAGTCAGACTCAATAGAAGGTAAGTCTTCTATAAACACTTTCTTCACTTTTGAGTATCCAGTGACTCACCTTAGTGATGTCTTAAAGGTATCTCCCAGTTTTTAATCTCTGAGGGCCATGGCTAATTTTATTTATTGAGGGACAAGAAAACACGTGCTAGTGTGTTTTAAAAAGGGTGCAAAGGCCTTGTTTCAAGTATCTCTCTAATTCATTTGTCATTGATGCCTAAAGTCACAGTTTTTCTTTTATAATGAGGATTATCCCCTTTTAAGTGATATATCTTTAAAATATAATGTGAATCAAACCCATTTCAACTTGTAGATGATAATCCTTCTGGAGCAGTGGAGGATGAGAATTTGAAGATACTGTTTCTGGGGAAAGTGGTACCAGGTGGAAGGGAGAAGGGTACATGGGAGGTTTTGTCTGGGGCCAGTTCTGAGAAATAAATAGTAGCCAGAAATTTAGGCAAAACAAGTTTTGATCCATTATAACCTTTAAATTTCCTATTGTAGGGAAACCAATAAATGACACTCCTCTTGGATTGGTAAGTTTACCCTTTCTGTACAAAATTAAAATCACTATAATCACCTCCCATTTTCCCCAAAGTGCTGCTTTTGACTTCCTCAGACTTTGCTGATTGGTCACTGCCTGGGTCCCATCAGAATTGTAGGCAGGAGACCCTATATGTCCCCTTGGCTAGATTTCAGAGACCATGTCTCTAACAGAACATCTATCTATCTTTGCTACAAAGCTGTTGATAAAAGTTGCCTTTGAAGGTTGAAACTGTAGCTCAGTGGTAGAGCACTTGCCTAACATGCAGCCCTGGGTTCCATCCCCAGCATTGCCAAAAAAATTAAGTTGCCTTTGGCAGGTTAAAGATGGGGAGCTCCTGGGCCTGGGGTTGTGGCTCAGCAGTAGAGCATTTGTCTAGCATATGCAGGGTGCTGGGTTTGATCCTCAGCACCCACATAAAAATAAATAAAATAAAGGTGCATTGTGTCCAAATAAAAAATATTAAAAAAAAAAAAAGATGGGGAGCGCCCTTCCATGATACCCTCTTGAATGTGAGACACTCTGGAAAAGGAGGCTCACAGAAATCTGGTTCTTCCCTGAAGCTTCTAACTGAGAAGAGAGCAGCAGGAGCCTCCATGAGGAAACGAGGACTTGTGGAAGAGCCAAGCTCCCCCAGCAGGACAGGGCTGCACAGGTCAGTGGCAGGGTCTGGGAGGCTGACTCCTCCTAGGCAGGCTTTGCCACCTAGGCTGTAGTGGGTTCTGTTCTTGGGCAAATCACTTTCTTTTGGGGGGTTTAAATAGTACCTGCCTATTCCAGTGAGTGGGCTAAGGAAAGGAAGCGAGTTGATATTTATGATGTAATTTGAACTCATTCCCTTTCTCAGTAAAGTAGGATTGTTCTGTTCAAGATGAAGGCTGAGAGGAAATACAATTGGATCTGTAGAACTGACTTCAATGAAGTCAGTATATAACCAAAAGCTTGGTCCTCATCCTTGACACCAATCCAATAATGAAAACAAGGTCTTGAGAAAAAGGAAAAAGAAGGTTTATTGCTTTGTTAACAAAAGAGAAACACAGGGGATTTCCTCTTCCAAAGGCTGTGATTCTGCCCATCCTCAGGAACAGGGGACTTTTAAAGAGGTGACTCAGAAAAAATGAGATTTGGGAGGAGAGATCAGGAAGGAGAAGATCAGGGAGAAGAAGATTGGGGACAAAAAAAAAAAAAAAACATGTAAGTTTCAAGTAAACCCCTGTTACAAGTGAATGCTTACTATGGCAGCATTATAGAAGGCCCAGTTGAAGGGCATGAAATTATGAAGTCAGAACATTATCCAAAAACAAAAAGAGAGAATAAAATAAAATATAATTATTCTGTTTTACTTAGTGAGCATCAAGCTCTTAGAACCTTAAAGGTAGTCCAGGGAGAAATACAAATGCTTGCAAAAGGGTGAGTATCAATTATTAGGTGAAGTATCAATTATTACATATCACTTGTTGGTGGAATGTTGAGTATATCAGTTATGAGGTGGAACATTGAAGTTGCTATTGTGAAGGCTACTTATGATCATTTAATTCTCAGGGATAAAAGGAGTCTGCAAGATAGTTTGGTCTTCCTTATTAGCATCCCAGAGAGGCCTGCTGGAATAGTCCAAGGTGTGGTTTGCTGCCCAGCCCACAGTGCTTTCACCCAGGTTCAAAGAAAGCAGTTGCTCTTTTCCTGGGACCATGTGGGTTCCTAGAGTAGACCACAAAGGAGTTGCCCTGTGCCTTCCAGGTGTACACGTTGGAAGAGCAGAGCTAAGGAGTTCCTTTCCAACCTAGGGCGATGTGAGGGTACTCGAGGGAATGAAGCTTTGCTGTGTTCCATTTGAATGAATTTTCCACAGAGCTGAGGCCTCAGATTTTCCCTTTCTCTGAGTTTTGATGCTCAATCAAGTATCTCAGAATCTAAAAACCTACTGTCAGTCACATTTTCCCTTTTTCAAACCTCATATCCTTAAGTGTCTCAAATGGGATTCTACTGTGAATTAAAACAGCACCCAAAGAAAATTTGGCCACACAATTTTTCCTGCCAGCCAGGAGTGGTATAAAAATAGCCAACCTGCTGAAATATTCATTTGGGCCACATTTGCTAGAATGTGGTAATGTTGTCACTGCCAGTAACATTTTCTGGGCTTTTTCCCCCACTCAGGGCCAAGATAGGGACTTCTAGTCAAGAAAGCAGCAAAAAGAAGCCCCATATGGAAACCAGGAAGGTGAGCACCAAAATGGAGGCTTTGAGGTTCCTGGCTGCTCCTGCTCTTCTGCAGGGCAAGGTTCCTGTTACTGCAGATGGAACTGACTGAGTGCATTCTCAGGTTTCACTGTCTGCAGAACAACTTTCAGCTATTTCCCCCTTGCCACAACCCATCCCCAAAGTGGCTGCATAATATACATGTGGATAAATCCTTTTGTTAAAACATCTCTCTTCTCAGCTTAGAAAGCAGCTGCTTGTACTTTCCTGTTGAAGTAAGAAAATAGGTCTGTATTAAATAGAGGTGGAATCCAGGGTAGAACTTTCTCTTTAGAAAACTTTTTGCTTTCATCTACACTGGAGTCTGAGTCTGGGAATGTCTAATTTTAACAGATGAGCTAGACATTATCAGCATTGGAATTGGTAAGAGAAAATCTCTGAAGCAGTGATGTGCTGGCCCCTGACCATTTGGTTTGATTCTACTTATGGAGTCTGTTCCCCATTTGAATATTCATATATCTGCTTCTCCTCCATTTCAAGGCTTTTTTTCTCATAATAGTCTCTAAAGTAGTGCCCATTTTTTAAAATATTATTTTTAGTTGTTGTTGGACTTTATTTTATTCATTTTTTATATGTAGTGCTGAGAATCAAACCCAGTGCCTCACACATGTGAGGCAAGTACTTTACCAGTGAGCCACAACCCCAGCCTTAAAGCAGTGCCTTTTTACATTTCTTTCCCTCTTTAAATAGCTGTTAGCTGTTATACCTGCCTTATAGATCTTTCCTCTTTTCTTTTCACTTCATGTGTCCAAAGTAGCTCTGACCCTAAGTTTCCAAACACTACCAACTCATTTCCTTCACCTTCCCAGGACCTATAACATGTTCAGCTATTGAGCACATGTGCATGAATTCAACGAATTTTCACTGTGTCTGCTGTGTGCCAAGTGCCAGGAATACCGTGTGCTCCCCTAAAAACACCAGTAGTATCAGGCCAGGTGGATAGTTACTTATAGATAGGCATGTACAGGGGAAAAGGAAGCACAGGGTACAAAGAGAACACAAAGTGACCATGAAGGAAGGGTTTCCAGAGGAGCTCAGAGGAACTGAAAGAGCTCTGGCTGAGAGGGAAGAGTACAGGTGTTTGGTGACTGCAGCCAGCCCACCTCGAGCTTAGAACACAGGACCAGAAATGTTACTGGACAGGCCAGCAGGATCATGGAAGGCTTTGAGGTCAACTTCAAGATCACAAGAATTTCCTAAAACCTTTTTTTTTTTTTTTTTTTAAGTACTGGAGATTGCGCCCAGGGGTGCTCTATTACTAAGCTACAGCCCCAGTCCTTTTTACTTTTTATTTTGAGACTATTTCTTGCTACATTACCCAGGCTGGCCTGAAACTTGTGATTCTCCTGCCTCAGCCACTTGAGTAGCTGGGATTATAGATGTGCAACTCCCTAAAATATTTTTTTTAATATTTTAGTTGTAGATGGACACAATATCTTTATTTTGTTTATTTTTTTTTTTTTATGTGGTGCTGAGGATCGAATACAGTGGCTCACACATGCAAGGCAAGTACTCAACCACTGAGCTACAGCTCCAGCCCTCCCTAAAACATTTTTAAAAGAAAAGTTCTTCCTTTCTGCAGTACTGGGAATTGAACCTGGGTCTCACACTGAGTTATATACCCCCATCCTGCAATTTACATTTCTAAACCATTATTCTGCCTCCTGTTTGTAAGATATTATATTATGTTATATGGTAGGACACATACAAACACATGTAAAACCTGGCTTCTTCTCTCCAGGAGTTTATAATGTGCATCGGGAAGGGTTCTAGCCCTCTGCCTCTGGGGGTCCAGGACAAGCCCCAGTTGTGCCATAGCCAAGTGGCCCACTGAGTGACTTTGGGAAGAAAGTCACCCCCTTCTTTACCTCCCATCCTTTCTAGAGGTAAAAAGAAAAAGGAAAGAAAAAAAGAAAGAAATGAGAAAGTACAAGAAGAGTACATGAAGCTCTGGGGAACAAAGACACTTTATACAACCAAGATAATTATTATTAAAGGAACGTTTCCCTCACTCCCTACCCTTCATACCTTCCTATTCTTAGTTTGACACATCATCTCCCTCAAGAACTGTACCCACAGCTTCTTACTCAACATAATTACCTTTTCAACCTGATTCTGGGTTTAGAAAAAAACTGAGTAAAAGAAGCATGTTTATTGATTTTGACTCAAAGCCCAAAGACAGCCTCTATCACAGACCCTGTTCCCAGGGAGAGGATTTCTCCTAAATTAAAATGATCACAGTGACTCTCAGTGTAAGTCAGTTGAGCTGGAAAAATTGAATTTGTGCCTATGTCCAATGCTTGATATTTTCTCTCCCCTCTGGGGGAAGTTAGGGTACAGGATCTCAGCCAGTGCAGCCTGTGCATGCCTAAACACATTGGGAACCTGCACAGGGAGAGCTTAGCTGAATACAACAATTATCTCATGAACGGTGCTTTGGATTTTGGGAAGAATAAGCAGGAAAGGTAGATCTCTTCCCTTTGCTCCTTCAGACCCTACACCTAGAGACCCAGACGTTGGAAGGACAAAAAAAAGGTGGAAGTGGGGGTGTGGATAAACATAGAAATGGCCTAGAAGTGAAACGGACTGGTGCTCATAGCTTGTTTCCCCCTCCACTGAAGCCACTTCTCAACAGATCCAACCCTGGACATATAGAGGTTCAGCGTGCTATTCTGCTGGAGGTCCCTGATGAAACCCTCAGTCTCCTTCAGGCTGTTTTTTCTCTCTTACAACTTTGCCTGGGAAAACCTCCCTCAGGATCACAAAGGAGCGCACAAAGGCCTCTGTCTTGTCCTCACAAGTCTTGTCTCCCTGGCTTGGAGCAGACTCTACCTCTGTCCCCAGGCCTTTGCCCTCTGGTCCCTGTTTCCAGCCCTAATAGATGCCACTCTACTGGGGCTACTCCATATAGCAAAATTTAAGCTCCAGAGCATCGTTTCATCAAACTTGTAAGAATTATTTCCTCAAGCCAGAAACCAGAGCTAGGCCCTCTAAATCCTGTCACCACTCTGTCTAGAAAAAGTAAGAATGGTCTATGTCCTTTCTTTCTAGAATTCCCTGTCACTTTTGGGGGAATATGACTTAGGGGGCTGCCACTATGGACTATATTTGAGGGGTTTGTGAAGAATCTCACCTCATAAAGATCTACTGTTCTAACCTGAAGTTTATGGTTGGGGTGGGGGGCCAGTCTTGCATGTCCTGAGGTCTTCCCTGAGCCTGCCTCCCTGAGCCCATTCTGCTCTAGAATTCACAGTGTCACAGCTCGAGAACATGGGCTCTGCTGGACTCTCTCAGGCACATTCCCAAAGAAAATATATGCACCATGTTTCTGACTCTCAGGGTGTTTACTGAGAAATGCTGTGGTCCTGGAAACCAGTTGTAGAATGTCTTCTTCAGAGTGTAGAGGAATTCCTATCAGGCTGTGGCACATGGAGAAATAATAAGATTGCACTGTATTGTGCTGGCTGCTAAGGCCATCGCCCTGTTTCTGCCGGGCCTGGCACTAGTCATGCTGATTGCGTTTACTCTTTATTGGTACTGTGCCCTTTACATCATGTCCCTGTCCAGAGTGCTGTGCTCTCACTGTCCAGATCCTCACCCCAAGATGAGAATCCCGCTCATCCATGCAGGCCCCGTCCAGACGTCACTCTCCCTATGAAGCCTTGACAACTGCCACCCACTCTGCTCATGTCCTCCCCAGCAACCAGGCCAGTCTAGAGACTCATGAGGTAGCCTCAGCAGACTGTCTTGTGGCACATGGATTATGGGTCAGTTTTATCTAACAGTTACACAGTTCTCCAAGGTAATGGTAAGGTTGTCCTGGTTTCTGAAGCCTCGACATTGTGTCAGTAATAGTGAGCACTCTCCACAGTAGGGAACAGTAAGGTAAGCCCAGCTTGGCTTGTTCTCAGCTCTTAAATTTTGTGTTTTTAGACAGACAATGGTTAGGGAGCTGAAATGAAAAAGGACAGTCCTATAGCAGGGAATCTCAGACCTGCCTGGGCAGCCAGAAGCCAGGCCCTGGTGCTGATGTGAAATCAGTTCATCAGAAAATAGCAAGTCAGGTCACCAGCCATATAGGAGTAAAACTTAGGACTTTTCTTGATCTTCTTTTTACCAGAACAAGGAAGGAAAACCCCAGCAGGAATGGCAGGCGAACCTAGATTCTGATACCACTGATGCCCAGGAACAGGGTAGGTTCTGGGAAGTTCATATTTACCTTCCTTTAATAATGTCCTACCCCTTCTAGTGCTCTGAATTTGTGCACATTCCGTGTGTGTTCCTCTCACCCTTAGAGGCACCAGTGATTGTCCTCCAGGGGGACTGACTTGGAGTAACAGGATCCCCCTCCCAGCTCCCAAAGGTATGAGGGAGGCAATAATGCGTGCTCTTCCTCTGCTTCTTTCTTTCCTTCTTTCTTTCTTTCTTTCTTTTAAGTTATGGATGGACACAATACCTTAATTTTATTTGTTTGTTTGTTTTATGTGGTGCTGAGGATTGAACCCAGTGTCTCACACATGCTAGGCAAATGATTTACCACTGAGCCCCAGCCCCAGCCCCCTTCTTCTGCTTCTGATAGTGAAGTTGCAGTTCCAAAGTGTTTCTTTTTAAAATTTTTTTTGTAGTTGTAGATGGACAACATGCCTTTATTATATTTGTTTATTTTTTTATGTGGTGCTAAGGATCGAACCCAATGCCTCTCACATGCTAGGCAAATGCTCTGCCACTGAGCCACAACCCCAGCCCCTCCAAATGTTTCAGAATAAGGTGGGAAGTGTTATGGAAAAGTTGGAGAACCATCTTGGGGAGCTCTCTCTCCCCTCCCCCTCAGGTATTAGTATTAACACTAAGAGCACAGACGGGGGCTCTGCAAGACCTGGGAATGCATGTGGAGGTATTGCCCTTCCGACTTGCTGATCATTCACCCAGCATGATGATTCAGTGTGGACTGTAGTTATCCCAGAAGCAGAATATAACGCGAGTGAGTTACTTGGCAAGTTGTCATTCTGTGTGAAAACATACCAGCCCTGGTGGATAGCTGGGGAGTTGAGCTGGGTAAATATCTGTGGATCCTGGCTTTGAAAATACTGCAAGGTCAGACTAGCATCTTATTGAGCTGAGATGAAATTGGAAAGGTCAGAGCAAATAATTCACCTGGCTTTAAAGAAATCCTGGCACGAGGCTGTTCTGTTTCCTAATCGCGTGAAAGTAGCCCATGGACCAATATGTTTTTCCTGCCTGAGTGTTTTCTTTACAGGTTCTAAAAAGGAACACAGTCTGCCAGGGCCAGTTGTCCCACCATTACAGCAAAACAACCCACCTCCACCTAAAGAGCTAGGAACCAGTGGTTTCTTTGGGTTTCTAAGGTAAGGAGGACTTCTTTCCTGCCATCAAACTGAGATCCAGCATCCAAGCAGTGGTCTAGCTCCAGAGCTGCCTCATTGAGTCTTTCAGGGGAAATGAGAGTAAAAACAGATGACTTGCAGAAGTGTCTCAGTGATCTCCAGGATAGATTGTGGAAATGAGATTGAGGACATGGGCCCTAACTGGGAATTTAATACCATCTCATTCATTTTTGTGCACCTCACCCCCATTCTAATGTACTAAGAATAAGGCCTGGCTTCACAGACCTTGCTTGAATAGAGACTATTCATGTTTTACTGGGGCCATTCAGATAATACAGTTTCCAAAACATTTCTATCCTTCCCTCTGAACCTAGGTTGTCTTCAGAGTCTTTTTTGTGGAGAACAGTTAGCAAATCCCTCCCTGTCTAGGGTTCAGCCATCCTTTTGCAATTCTTTTTCCTTTATTTCTCCCTTCTTCGTGTAATTAATTTAGCTACCTTCTCAAATGCTGTTCTGGACCTGAATTTCCATTCAGTGGTTCCCCAGAGCAAAATGCCCTGGCTAATGAGTCATTAATGGGAACTGGGGAGAAGGGAAGGAGATCTCTAGTCTCAGCCTACTCTGCTCTTGTTCCTGCAGCACTGTCTTCCCATTTCGATATTTCTTCAGAAAGAACAGCCAGTGAGCCTTCCAGACTCAGCAGCAGGGAGAAGCTCCTCTCTAGCAGCAACCCCTCCAGAGCTGTTCCTCCTCCGACTGCATCTTAGCAACACCTCAGTTGTGGGGATGATGGCCCCTATCTGAGCCCTCTTGTGGGTTTTTCTTGTCCTTCATCCCTTATAATTTTTTTTTCTTTAGTTAAGACATCAAGGAAAAAAATGGGGCTTTCTAAAATACTATGATATAAGAAGTTCAGTGCCCTGAGGGCCAATATAGGTCCTTTGCCTCCAGCACTTAGGATCCTAATGCCAATAAATTATTCATGAAGAGCTATTGATTGCATTTGGTGAAGCAGATAAGGAGAACAAACTTCTCTCAAGATACAGAGAAGCAATGCATGAAACTTGCCCTGGACCCCTGCTGCTGGCTACAGGATGAGGTTGGATGGAGGAGTCTTACCTGATTCCAAACTTTATGCTCCACTGCTAGGGGTTAGGGAATGAGGTTGTGCAAAACTCACTGTCTGGAACCCTGCTGCCCCAAAAGAAAGGATCTCTTTCTATGGGCCCCAAGGAATAGCCTCTCCACAGATAAAATGCTTCCCACCTGTCTATTCCTGTGGTGCCTTGTTGTTAGCACAAATTAGTTTATCAGATTAATTGGAAGCCAGTCCAGGTAGGGCCCCTGGTAAAGGCAAGGCTACACATACACTGTCTTCAACCAACTGGCCAGTCTGGGACAGTTTAGACTTGGGTGACCTCAGAGAACCAAAACAACTGATGGAAATCTAAGGAAACTCATTTTAGCTCAGAACAAAAGAGTCACTTTTTAACTCTTAGAGATGTTCAGTATGACAGGGTTGGGGATGTGGCTCAATGGTTGAGTGCCCCTGAGTTCAGTTCCCAGTACCACAAAAAAAGAAAGAAAAGGGGGGGGGGTCCAGTATGAGAATGGGCTACCTTGGTGAGGTAATGAGCCCTTTCACCTGGAGTCATTAAACAGCTAATTATCTGTCACATGCCTGAGGGTTGCTACACTGTGTGGGAGAGTAGGAGCATAGGAGCAGGACTGTTGAGGTCCCTCCATGTCCCCTTGCTTGGCTACCCCTAACATTGGTGGAGAGAAAAGAAGAGGTAGGTTACTGTGGGAGGGAGGGCCCAGAACTTGAGCAGAGGTGGCACTGGATAGAGTGGGGACTTGAGGGTCAGCAACACTGATAACACCAGCTCCTTTCAGATTGTATTTGCAGCCCTTGCCTTACTGTCCCAAACATGGCCTCCTTGACAGAGCTGCAAAGGGTATAGCTCCAAATCTGGAGATCTGAATGCCCATCATGACCTGGACTAGTAGACAGTGTGGCCTTGGGGACATTCTCACTTGGAAAATGAGAGGGTGGGATTTGATGAGTTCTTAGGGGCCATCTAGCTTTGGCAGTCTGTGTGACCTGCCTGCTCTTTCTGAGTAGGTCACTGAGGCAATGGCCCTGACTGGGGCTTCCCAGAACCACCACAGCCATCCTTTTGGTCTCTGTCCTGCCCCAATCTCTGGCTCCTGCTAACTAGGGTATTTTCCCCCCAACTTGCCACATTCTTGCCCTAAGTTTATTTTAGCACTATTGGATAGTACAGCAGAAAACTTGGGTTCTAAATCAGCCTGGACTTTAACATTAGCTGTGTGACTTTCAGTAAGTAACTTCCCTTTTCTGAGCCTTAGAAACCTTGTCTGTAAAACCAGAGCTGGACTCAAATAATCAGATTTCCTGGAATTAACTGCCTCGGGCTCTTTGGGGAGTCCCATTGCTGTTATTCTAGGGTCTAGAGAGCCCTCTACCCCAAGCTCTGCTCTGTAGCTGGCTCACAGGGTGGAAGACATCCGCTGACACTGGAAGGGAGGCTCTGAAGGGGACTCAGTAGACCCAGCCCCTGGCTCTGCCTGCCACCAAGCCCAGCTCCAGAGCCCCCCACTGGTGTTTCACTTGTCCATAAGAATCTCCTGCAATCTCTTTCCTTTGTAGTCGGTAAAAGAAATAGGCAAGGCTTGTTTTAGGAGTTTTTGAGGCTGGGGTAGTGTCCTGACTAAGTTCACACAGCAGAGAGGACACAAGTGACCACAGCTCAACTGAGTCTTGAGCCCTTTCCCCGGATGCACATACTGCACCCTCCCCCAGCTCCTGGGCTCTTCTCCACACCTTACTTCCCCCAGCCCTGGACCGCCAAGCAAGGATCTCCCAGGTGGACTGCTCCAAGGGCTCAGGCCAGGAGGCGCCTGAAAGCTGATCTCCAAGAGGGCGTGGCTCTGAAACAGGCAAATAAAAGCCTAGAGAATTGGCACCAGACTCTAGAGCAGCAGGAGGCGCCCGGAGCAAGCAGCAGTTCCTGGCCTGCGCTGGTGAGCTTGCCGAGGCAGGAGGAGCTCCAGAGGGCGGGAGATGCAGGCAAGGGCCCTGCAGGCCAAGATGGGGCAGGTGGAGGGAGGAAGATGTTTGCAGTCCAGATGGTGAGGATGATTCCAGCGCAGAATCACTGCAGAAGGCTGGAGGATGGACACACAAGTCCCATCCAGAGTGACCCACGCAGGGAGGCAGAGAGAAAAAACAGCCCCCTCAGGCATGTCTCACCTGTCAGAAAGACCAGCCAGCTCCGGCTCACTTACCTGCAGGCAGGAGCTATTTAAAGAACTCTCTCTCCCACCTGCACACCCCCTTAGAGACTTCCGCCCACTGTGCTTCAGGTGCCCATGGCGTCCCCTCAAGCCCTGCTCATCTGCCTGCTGGTCCTGGCAGTCACTGAAGGCTGGGATCAGGAGGCAGCCATCCCAGGTTGCCACTTGCACCGTGAGTAACTCTGGGACCAGAGAGCTAGGAATGAGGGTGGGAGCAGAGCTGACAGACTGGACATGGGCAGGCAGCACCCTAGAGGGACGCCCGGGGAGGCACAGATAGAGTGCTGGGGCTCGCCTTCCCAGAGGCACAGTCCACTGCTCCGTTTCCTCTCAGCCTTCAACGTGACAGTGCGCAGTGACCGCCAAGGCACCTGCCAGGGCTCCCATGTGGCACAGGCCTGCGTGGGCCACTGTGAATCCAGTGCCTTCCCTTCCCGGTATTCTGTGCTGGCGGCCAGTGGCTATCGACACAACATTACCTCTGTCTCCCAGTGCTGCACCATCAGCAGCCTGAAGAAGGTGAGGGGCGCTGGGGAGGTGGAGACAGAGGAGGTGGGGTCGAAGGTGGCCTGGAGGGTCCAGAACGTGGCTGGCTCCCCTCCACCACAGGTAAAGGTACAGCTGCAGTGTGTGGGGGACCGGAGGCGGGAGCTCGAGATCTTCACGGCCAGGGCCTGCCAGTGTGACATGTGTCGCCTCTCTCGCTTCTAGTTACTAGAAGGAGTTCCCATCCTGCTAGTGACTTGCTATTGAATTTTTTTAAATGAGGAGCTGCTCCAGCTCTGACCCTCCTGAGTTTGTGATGTCACCTCCCGAGAAGAGGGGTGTTTTTGCCTCTGCCTCGTCCCTGCCTGTCCCCCTTTACCAGTCCACGTCATGCCCCACCCCTAAATAAAGCAAGCAGTTGTTCAGTTTCTCTCTTTATTACGTCTACCCCCAGCCAGGGGAAGGAGGATAGACCATGGTTACTGTGACCCCCTTACCCCAGGACACTGTGAATCTCTTTTTGCCTGTGCCCTCGCCCCTCCCCCTGCCCAATAAATAAAAAGGGGACAAGGAAGTACAGGGCAAGGGACAGGAGGGAAGGAGGATGCCCCAGGGCCAGGACAGTGCCTGTGTTGAGGGTGCACAGGGCAGAATAAATAGATCATGGACCCCATGGTGGAGACGAGGAAGGACCTCATGCCGGCCCAGGGCAAGGGCAGGCGAGGCGCCCAGTGCCCTTGTCCTAGGCTGGGGGCAGAGCTGCATCCCCTGCAGCCTGAAGCCCTGCATTGCTGAGCAGGGGAATGTCCCTGATGGCAGCTTCCCAGCCAAGCTTGCCCTGGTCAAGTCTTGCCAAGAGGGCCTGAGAGTTCTGCTGCCAAGACCACCATCTTGTCCTCTTGTCCCCCAGTGAAAGCTGCCCACACAGGGCTGGGCAGGAAGTCCTCAGAGCCCACTCTGGCAAGGCCAGGGGTAGGTGTGCGCCTCTCTGGGCCCCTGGGCAGGAAAAGGGATGGGGGGACCGACAGCTCTGGTCTGGGTTTAGCTTCTCCCCTTTTGGGGGCTCTCTAGCTCTGACCCCCACTGGCAGCCACCTGGGGTGTAAGCCGTTGGAGAGGGGCCTCCCTGGCCCCCTGGGTCCCTTGTAGCCGGCGTAGCCGCAGCTCCTCCAAGCCTTGCCATAGCTCCTGCCGCTCCTGGGCCTTCTGCTGCTCCCTAGGGAGAGAGGATAAGGCAGCTCCCCCTACTGAGGCCCCCACACTCCATCCTCCACCCTGCCCTGCAAAACAGGGTGGCGGGGCACAGAATCATATTCTGTCCTTTAACTCTAGAGGAACCCTCTGCTTAGGAAAGAGCTGAGAACACGCCCAGCCTGTGGTCTAGGAGCTGCAGGGCATCAGAGCAGGAAGAACAGCTGGACGGCGCAGTGGGCAGCGGTGCAGGGACACGAGGGAGGGACTTAGAACTTCTGACCGCACTGGGTTGGGGGTCTTCTGCCGACCTCAGGGTCCAACCCGAGGGTCAGATTCCTTCCTGCTTTTCTCCCCCTCCCCCATGCCCAGCGCCCAGCACTCACTGCTGCTTCTCCAGCTTGTAGGAGGCCGTGAGCTCATCAAATAGCTTCCCGTTCATCTCCATGAAGGTCTTGAGCACATTGTAGATCAGAGACACGATGGTTCTTGGTGTGGTCAAGGATGGGGATTGAGATGATTACAACACCAATTTGACCCACTTCCCTGCCTATCCTGTTCCCCACACAGCACCCTGCTTCTCTGCCCATGCACCACCACCACCTTGGTCATCCTCCGCCACTGTCTCTGATCTTCTCCAGCTAGGAGCAGCCCCAGAGGCTGGGTTGGCTGTGTTCCCAGTGTTTAAGGGTGAAGTCAAAGCCTGGGCACTCACTGATTCCAGTGCTCCTTGGAGACTTGGTAGAGGGTCCCAAACACAGCAGGCAGCACAGTGTGGCAGTTGTCCTCAATGAGGCTCAGGATATACTCATTGTTCCAGAAATACAGAGCCCGCTCTGCAACCTGAGCCAGGCAAAGCGGTACAGAGAATGCCTGGTAGTGGCTTCTGCGTGGCAAGGATGGCCATCCATCTCTCCCTAAAGACCAGGCCCCTTGACCTCCACAATCCCCAACCCCAAGGGCTCTTTTGATCCACTGAGGGAGACAATGTGGTGAAGAGAGAAAAACACACAGCACCACGTTTGGGATCTACACCCAGGCAAATCCTCACTGACAGACTCCAGGCCACCCACAGGACCCTGGGAGGAATCCAGTCTCCACCTCGGTTGTCTGATCTATAAAATGGAGCTCATGATACCTACCTCCACTGGACTATTGTAAGAATGAAATGAAATACCAGACTGTTTAATGAAGGTAAGCTACTGGAGTCACTGAAGGAAGAAGTGACATCCATAGGGTTAGGATTCATAAAAATAAGAGAAGACTGGAGACGTAGGTCAGTGGCCAGAGCACCTGCCTAGCTTGTGCTAGGCCCTGGGTTTCATCCTAGCACCATGGGGAAAAATTAAAAAGACTAGAAGAGATTCTGTATACATGCAGAAGAGCAAGAGTTACAATAGCTGGGATAATGAGGGAAACCTGGCTGGGTTCTTAAGTGGGACTAATGAAATATAAGGGGATGAAGCCTGTAATCCCAGTGACTTGGGAGGCTGATTTAGGAGGACTGCAAGTTCAAGACTAGCCTTAGCAACTTAGTAAGATCCTGTCTCAAAACAAAAATTCAAAAAGGAGGAGGATGTAGCTCAGTGGTACAGTACTCTTGGTTTCAATCTTGAATCAGAAACAAACACAACCAACAAAAATACTAAGGCCACTAAGATAAGTGATAATACTCCATCCTGTTCTGGCTCAGTTTATCATGTTACGGTCATGATCTCTCTGATCCTCATTGCTACCCAGTGAAGAAACTGTTGTTGGCCCATTTTACAGATGAGGAAACCTGAATCAGATTCACAGTGGGGGGTGATATGCCCAAGGCTCTGCAGCCAGGAGAAGGAGATCTGAGGTTTGACCCTACATCTTCTGACCCTAAACCCAGCATCTCCCTATTATCAGACCCAAGACTGGAGGAGAAACTGAGGGAAGAGGGAACTATGTCAGGTAAATGGGCCAACCTTCCCAGACTACAGCACTGCCTCTACCCCACCTGTCCCTGCCCCATACCTGGAAATGGGGGCTGGATACACAGCGAGCCACCTGCTTGAAGAGGGGCTCCTGGATCTTCACGAACTGGGAGGGCTCGATGACATCAAGAATCTCTTCCATCTCCCCCAGAAACATCACCTAAGGGGACAGAGTGGCAATAGCTCACAGCTCCCCAGACACACACATACCTACCTGCCTCTGCAAGATGGCCCCCAACCTCCCTTTGGTGGGCATCAAAGCCCTTCTTCATACCTCTTTCTGGGTGCAGGTTTTGGGCCAGTATTTGAGCAGCCCCCGGATCACCTGTGGGGGTTGAGGCAGAAGAAAGTCAGACCTGCAGAGTGAGGGGCCCACCTTCCCCCAGAGGAACTCACGTGCTCTGTCAAGGTGGCGTCCTTCTCCAGGAACTGCACCACACAGTATGCCAGCTGCGGGCGTGGGGGGAGAGGGAGGAAGCCAGAGGTCATCTGGGGCCAGGTACCACTGCTGGGCACCCATCAGGTGCTCACCCACCCACTGCCTCTCACTCTGCTGGCCCAGCACTGCCAGCCTGCCAGGGCGGTACCCGCCAGGGAGCTGGGAATGCACGATGACCTCACAGGGGAAACGCTCGGCAACCAACCCTTATAAATTTTGCAAAAGATTCCATAATAGAGCTGCACATCGCAATCTTTGGGCTTATGGAGGGAGGAGAGTTTCGCTGAGCTTAGAGCAGGTAGAGGGAAGGCCTTGGGGGGCTTCAGAGCTGATGTCTGAGGTTGGCCTTAAAGGGCCAGTGGCAACTCCCTGAAGTGGAAAGAATTAGTGAAGACAACCAAGGTGAGATAGGATCCCACCGGTGTCAAGCCACTTCCTGGTCCTGTGGGCAGCCCTGACTCTGTCAGAAGTTCTGTTGAGGCAGGGCCAAGCCTGGGCCTCACCTGGGCGTGAAAGACAGACAGTGACTTGACGGAGTGCAGGGGGATCAGGACGCGAACAAGGAACTGCTTGTGCTCAGTCTTCAGGGGCAGCGCAAAGCCATTGATGATGCTAAGGAGGGGCCAGAAGAGAGGAGCAGGGCTCAGGTGACCAGGTCCCTAGTCCCTCCTCCCAGAACCCTGAGCTCTAGCTGAGGTCCCAGGACAATAACCTTCCTAAGATCTCCAGCAGCTCGGCCACACCATTGAAGTGCTCCAGTTCATAGATGAATCTGTGGGAGGAGAAGAATGTGGAAGGGCTCAGAGCATGGGTGAGCCCATCACCCATCAGCTATCCTACCTACTCACCCACCCACACTGCACACCTGTCCAACTCTCCGACTCAGAGGCCATTCTCCCTTCTCAGGGCCCCAGATCAGGCCCCCTGAGATCCACACCTACCTCAGCCCAGCCACCTCTGCCAACCTCATCTCTCTGCTACAAGGTGCTCCTGTTTGCCTTCCCACTGGCCCTGGCACTCTTTACCTGATCCCCACACATCCAGCAGGCACCCAGCCTACGACCTTCACTCTTCATACGGGTCAACCAAAGAAATGACAAACACTTAGAGCATCTACTCTGGACCCAGTAATTCATAAAATTCTCCTGAGAGGTAGGGCATATGAGAGCCATTACACAGATAAAGACATTGAGATTCAGCAACTAAATGATACTTGCCCCAGAGTTAATAAATGGGAAGTCTAATGGACTCCAAGCTCCTGCAGGACCTGGATCATGTCTTACCTCCTTTGTTGCTAATAACAATAAGAGCTAATGTTTCAGAGTCCCTGCCTTGGGCCAGGAACTATTCTGAGTGTTTGAAGACATCCCTTCATCTCTCCTTGGGCCCCAAGTTAGTTTAAGCAGTATCCCCATTTCAAAGTTAAGGAAATTAGGAAAGCTTAAGTGATTTGCCCAAGTTCCCCCAAATACTGGAACCAAATTCAAAAGCAGACCATCTAACACTAGAGCCATGAGCTCAACTACACGGTCATGTGGGTCTCCAACACTCACTGGATGTTGGTGTTCAATACATATTTGCAGAAAGAATCTCTCCAGGTCCTAAGGATCAATATGGTAAGGATCAAAAGATCTAGCTCTTAGGCGCCCCTGGTCTCAGAAAACTACTCTCTTGGCCTCTTTTTTCCCACCTATGAAATGCAAATAAACATTCATCCTCTGCTGACGTCTCAACCTTTTATAATCACTATTAGGTCATGGGGAAAGAACCTGATAAACCAGAATCCCACACAGACCCCAAAGCCTAGGAGGGCCTCAGTCTTCTCCCCAACTGGTCTGTCTCCCTCCTTCCCAGGGCTTTTCTTGGGCAGGCAGCAGCTACTCACCGGAGAAAGATATGGTTGCACTGTTTGCGGATGTAGGCCCGGAGACCCAGGAACTTGCCATACACGCGGTGCAAGATGGTCTTGAGGTACTCACGCTCCCGGGGGTCCTCACTATCAAAGAGCTCCAGGAGCTGTGGAACACAGGGTGTGGGGTCAGGTGAGAGGTCAACACCAGGCGGCTTCCATCCTGTTGCATGGCCCTCGGAGAGCCTGCCCCTGCCCCATGGTACCACCCAGCCAGGGCTCCCCACATTACCATCAGGACAAACTTTTGATCCACATATCTCTTGGCCACGGAGGGCTGAAAGTCTGGACTCTCCAAGAAACGCAGGAAAAACTCATATACCAGCTAAGGGAAGGGACAAACAGATCAATCCAGCCACAGCCTCACCCACTCAGCCCACCCTGTGACCTTCATCTAATAGTTTAGGGGCTAAGCAGACCCTCCCTGACTGAAGCTCTTCTGAGGTGTGGACCCCTGCCTGCCCCACCCTTCACACCTGCAGATGTGGCCAGGAAGGCTCAAGGTTGGGCTCATCCTCTTCAGGGTCAAATTCAGGATTCTCACTGGGTGGCAAGGTCCGGAAGATATTCACTGAGATCTGGGGAGCAGAGTCAGGGATGATTCCTTGAAGGCAGAAGCTGGGGAGGTCCCTCATCCAATGTCCTAATGGGTCAGAACTGGCACCTGCCCCAGCAAGGTGCCAAATTCACTCCTCGGGCAGGGGCAACAGTGAGGGAGACATGGTTGCCAGCAGTAAGCCCACAGGCATTCTGGGCAAGAAAAAGGAGATTTCCGGCTTGGTCACTGAAAGAGACTTCATAGGAGGGACACCACCAGAGCTGGGCCACAGAAGTTAAGTGACACGGGGGACAGTCGCTCCAGGTCTAGCTTGCATAAGCAAAGGTATGGAGGTAGGATGTACAAGGAGGCCCCGAGTGGGTTCTGGGCAGCAGTGGGGTTCAGGGGAGACAGAGGACATGGGCTCTGAGGCCAAGCTGTAGGGTGTAGGGTTTACTCTTAGCACAGGGTCTTACAGGTGGGTCAGTAGGGGTTCATGTATCCCCCCAGCAGTCCCTCAGAGGCTGGGCCCGGTGCTCACCATGCGGATGATGTCTGGGTAGACAGGCTCGATGAGGACGCCCCGGGTGCTCCCCACACATTCCACCAGCTCATTGAGTGCCGCCCGCTTCACCTCCTTCCCCTTTAGGTCAGCCACACAGTCCAAAAAGTCAAACATCACCCCACACTGGGCCAGCTTCCGGCTCAGCAGCTCATGCAGTTCAGAGGCTGGCACATCTAAGGAGGGACAGACAGGGGGGCTGAGCCTGGACCCAGCTGCCAGGGCTCCTAATCCCTAGGGCCAGCTTCTGCTGCCCCCAGACCCCATGCTCTAATGCTGTCTCCTACTCCCTGCAGAGAATAAGCATCTCCTGTCCCATCCTCCACTCCTGGGGGTCAGGGGTCTTCCTCATTTTCTCTTAATCCAGGTTCAGAGACTCCGTAATGTTAAGCAAGACCACAAAGCCTGGTTATATGGGCTTTCCAAAAATAGCCTCTGCCTCCCTCTCCTAGGTGGCACCCTGTTCAATGAGCCAGAAGTGGGGAGGGGCTCAAGGGTGAACGTGGGGACTACATGATGATCACCAGGAACCACTCCAAGCACCTGCCCCAGGACACAGACAGCTGGCTGGGCTGATAGTGGCCTCCTGGAACCCAGGCTGTGTGCCCCACCCTTGGCCCTGGCCTGCCCCCCAGAGTGGCACCACCTCCGGATGCCCCACCTCCAGGGATGACAGGCCAGTCAGGCCATGCGTCAGCAGAGGGCTGAAGGGCTGGAGGTCAGTTCCAATGGTGGAATCCCAAACTCAGCAGGACCACCAAACTCCCTCTGACGGCTGCTTCTCCTCTCACTGCCCCCATCCTTGCTGGTCCCCTCATGGGCTCAGGTACCCTGGCAGTCAGCAGCTGGCTCACCTTTGAGCAGAGGCAGTGGAGTGAGCTCTTGCTGGTTGCTCTGATAGCGGAACTGAGAGGAGCTGTGGGAGCGACGGGGCCGGGCCCTACGCAGGGAACGGCGGGAGAAGCCATCCACCTTGTCAGGTGGTGGCACAGGCGACAGCCCAGGAGATGAGGGGCTGGTAGGGGTGCTCGCAGGGGGCAGCTTCGTCTCCATGGCAGGCAGGCAGCAGCTCAAGCTTTCAGAGCCCCTGGGATTGCCCCAGGGCCCAGAGGATGCTGGGTGAGGCTGAGTGGACTAACTTGGGCCCATTCTGTTGTGTGGGGGGGGGCACAACCACAGTCTTGGGCCCCCCCCCCAGGGCCTTAGGCAACTGCCCAGTCCTGGGGGGCAGGCAGGGTGGAAAGGAGATGGCTCAGGCCTCAGGTCCTTCCTGGGAGTCCAGAAGAGTCCAGTCAGGGTTCCCACTCTGCTCTTGTGAGAAGTCAAGGCAAGAAGGTCAGCAAGAGACGACCTGGGCTGCTGCAGCTGGGTGCCCAGTCTTCTTTTCCCTCCAACCCCTGGCATACCCCCAAATAGGGGTGCATCCCCTTCCCACTATGGACAGGTCCCTCCCTTCTCCCTGACTGAAAGGCTCCAGGGCTCTAAAATAACCCTTCCAAAACAGGGCCTATTCCCCAAGCCAGCCCCTTACTCAGATTGCGGGGTGGGGGGGTGGGGGGTGGCATCCTCATCCCTAATCCCTTAGAGAAATGGGAGATCCTGCTCCACTAGTGCGGGCCACCGTGGACTCACCCAAGAATGGGGACCCCGTCCCCATGCCAGCCCTTTCTAGACCCCAACACCCTCCCCAAAACTCAGCTCCTCCTTCCTGGCCCTGCAAAAACCTCATAGAGCAGGGACACTCACTTCTCAGAAGCCCAGACTTTGGTCGCGGACCTCCCGGGGCTGCCCGCTGGGGAGCGGGGAGGCGATTCAGGGCTCCTTCGCAGCAGTTCCGCCGCTCGGGGCGCTGGGGCTGGGCGGCGGCGCTCCTGGGTTCTCTCTGGGGCTCCGGGGGGGCTGGAGCATGCCCCGGCTCAGCCCCGCGTCGGGGCCGGGCGCACGGCGGGCTCGGGGCTGGCCCGGGCAGCGCGCGGACCTCTGCTGACGTCCCGGGACTCGGGTGCCGCGCGGCGCAGCGCAGGGGGAGCCCGGGCTCTGGGCGCACCGGCACCCGCCGCCCAGCTGCTCAGGATGACATCAAGTCACCTCCCCCCTCCCGGCCCGCACCTCCCCGCGACTGGGGGGGCTGCGTCAGGAAGGACCCGGGGCCGCTGGGAAATGTAGTCCCCGCCGCGCTTAAAGGGAGCGACCAGAGCGAAGG
>NC_135306.1:203985999-204035533 GCF_048772815.1 Callospermophilus lateralis | reverse complement strand
AAGGAAGGAAGGATGGAAGGAGGGAGGGAGGGAGGAAGGAAGGAAGGAAGGAGGAAGGAGGGAGGGAGGGAGGGAGGGAGGAGGAGGAAAGAAAGAAAGGAAGGAGGGGGGGGAGGGAGGAAGAGATGATTGTGTCTGTGTCCATGGGCGATATTGGTTTGCAGTTTTCTTGTCTTTTTCTGGTTTTAGCATTAGGGTGATACAAGGCTAATGGAATGAGCTGGAAGCGTTACCTCTTTTTCAATTTTCCGGAAGAATTTGTGTCGAGTTACTATTATTATTTTTTTTAAATGTTCTTATAGTTGTAGATGGACACCATGCCTTTATTTTATTTTATTTATTTTTATGGGGTGCTAAAATCCAACCCAGTGTCTCACACGTGCTAGGCAAGCACCCTGTCACTGAGCTACAACCCAGCCCCCAAGTGACTTTTATTTTTTGCTGAAATGTTTGACAGAATTCACTAGGGAAAAACATCCAGGACGGGAGTTTTTTTCCATGAGAAGGTTTTAATCATAAATATAATTTATTTAATAGATTCAGGGGTAACAAGGTTACATATTCCTCTGGAGTGAACTTTGGGGGGTGAGTCTTTCAAGAAATCTGTTAGTTTCACTTAAGTGGTTGAATCGATTGGTAGAATATTTCCCATAATAGTCTCTCTTTGTTTGTTAAATCAACTTGCATGCAAAAGGCCCTGAGTTCAATCCCCAATACCAAAAAGATAAAAATAAAATAAAATAAATTCATTGTAATTAGTTGTTCATGACAGTAGAATGCATTTTGACACATTGTATACAAATGGAACTCAACTTTTTCCTCTGGCTGAACTCGGTGCAGAGTCCCCGCCAGTGGTGCAATCATGATATGGGGTAATAATAGTCTGTGATTATCATTTTAAAGTCGCTGGATTTGCTTTCCCTTTTGTTGGTAGTAGACATCTTTCCTCTTTCTTTCGTGATGAGCATAGCTAGAAGTTTAAACATTTTATTGATTTTCTCAAAGAGCCAACTTTAGGTTTCATTGACTTTATTATTTTTCTATTTCTCTGATTTCTCCTATTTGTTATTTTGTTTCTTCTGCTTAATTTAGGTTGAATCAACTTTTTTTTTTTTCTTTTTCTAGTTTCTTAAAACTTGTGCTTTCTTCTTTGACTCATGGATTATTTAGAATTGTGTTACATAGTTTGAAGAGACTTTCTGGTCCCAAAACATCTTCCATCTGATTTAAAGTCTATACTGTGTGTGAGATCACGTTGGGGACCTTCAGGGGCTGCCCAAGGAGAGACCTGTTGTGTGTGTGGGGGGGGACATGTGACCTGCATTCTGAGTCACTGGAGGGTTTTAAGCAGAGAGGGGGTTTGAATTGTGTTTCTAAATAAGCATTGAGGCTGCGTATGAAGATGGTGCGGATGTCAGGGACCAGTCGGGACCAGAGGCGATGGAGGCATGGATCAAGGTGGTCGCCACAGAGGAGAAGTAGACGGATTTGGAGTGCGAGGAGGTAAAACTGATTGGTCTGTGTGTGTCCCATGTGAGAGAGGTCCCTCCTTATTCGGGACCGAGTACTGTTCCTGTCATCTCTACCCCATTGGGGGTTCCGTTCCCTGCCCACCAGCAAACAGGCCAATCACACCCACCTATAGGAACCAGGAGCAGCCCACCCTCTCCGCATGACAATGCCGGCCCCCCACAGTCCCAGCTGTCCTTGGTGCAGGACCTCTGTGTGCTGTATGGAGTGGTCTTCCCTGGACTGTGAAAGTGCGTGACTAATAAAGTGCTGTCAATCCAACTGACCTGTGTTTGGCCACCCTTGTGATCCCCGATGGTAAACAGTTCCTTATTCAGAGTGGCACAGCCCCTGTGTGGCAGGCGACTGGTCCAGGGTGGCTGGGCTGGATTTCAGACCCCACCTGCCTCTTGGCTGGGTGCTGGTGCAGGACGCGACCTGTGCACCTGTCCCTGGCACCTCCTCTAGCAGGCTCATTTAGCCAGCTCCGGCCCATGCTGGGAGGGAGGCTCCAAAATCATTTCCCCTTCACAGATGAGGGCTCTGTAAGTGGTGGGGGTGAGGGTGGAAGCCTGTCTCCAGTCGGGGTAGCTGAGTAGGTGTGTGAAGTGTGGGCGTGGCAGGGAAGGGAGAGGACCCGCGGCGTCCATGGAGCTGACCCAGGCAGCCAGGCTGGACGAGACCACCTGGCTTCCACCCTCGGATGGGAGAAGAGGCAACTCTGTCCCCCAAAGTTTTTGTACCAAAGGGCTCCACACGGCAGATTTCTAGAGCCAGGTGCTTTCTAGAGTGACCACTTCTTGCCGGTCGCCCCTGGCCACAGCTGATGCCCTAGAATAGTCCAGAGAGGAGAGTGGGGGTGAAGCAGCTGCATCATGGAGGGCGGAGCTGGGGCTGGGTTAGGGAAGGGGAGCCTGCGACTTTAGGGCTTTTCCTGCGCTGCGTCCCCCAACCCAGGACAGTGCTGAAACAGTAGGCAAGGGCCACCGGCCAAGTAAGTCAAAGAATGAATCAAGGCCCTGCTTCCACGAGGTGAGCTGCGGCACCTCCACCTGGCTTCTCGGCAGGCCCTGGGGGCGGGGGTCTGTGGCTCTGGGAAGAAGCCCCTTGAGACGCAGGGAGCTGGGGCTGAACTTGGTGCTGGAGGGAGCAAGGCTGGGGGAGTTTTTTGTTTTCTTGTCAAAGGCCACTTCACAACGGAGGTGATTCTGGCTACAAGACAGAGCAGGGAATGTCCCCTCCTTGTATTCTCTGGAGGAAGGTATGCAGGTGGCAGGATCTGCTCCCATGGGGTGGGGGTGGGGGCGTGGAAAGCACTCACAGTGCGTCCCTCTGGCCTGGCCTCGGTGGGAACAGGGGACCAGGACCAGGGAAGACACTGTGGGTCTTCTCGGGTCGGTTTTGGCGAGAGGTTCCGAACCTGCTTGGGCGCTCGCCCCAGGCGGGCTGGCAGCTGGGCCTGACCCTAGCCATCACCTTTCCTGCCTAAGGTGCAGCTGCAGCCGGGCCAGGACCCTGGGCTCCGTCACTTCATCTCTCCCACCTGCCTTTCTGCCCATCAGCGGGAGCAGCCTGTCATCATCCCCGCAGGGTGGCTGTGGAGCTGAACCCAGCCCGGCTCCATCCATTCCCTCCCCGGGTGGCGCGGGGCACTCACTGACTCTCCAGGTCCTGGATGGTGTCGGGGAGGGGCAGCCCCTGGGTCTCCGGGAGGGAGAACAGAAGCAGGCTGGATACGATGGGGATGGCGCCGTAGGAGATCGGGGGCAGCAGGGGCAGCGCCTGGTGGGCCATCCTGACCAGGGGGCCCATCATAGCCCCCAGGCGGCCTACCGACTGCAGGAAGCCATCCGCGGTCATCCTGTGGGGAAGGGGGCCCAGGGCCACGTCACGGCTGCCACTGCAGCAGCGGGATGCCGGGGAAGGGCTGCAGAGTGGCCCTCCTCAAGGCCGCCCGCAAATGCTGCCTCCTCCATGGGGCCCACCTGGAGTTTCCCATCTGGTCCTGTAGGAGGACTCTTCAGCGTCTGTCATTTCTTTAGGTGACCAGGGCTCACCTCAGCGCTCCTGGGAGGCCACTGAGTTCAGGTTTTCCCACGACAGCCACAAACTCAGTAAATATTCATCCAAAACAAGCTCAGGAGAGGATGGGCAAACAGGAGAACAGGGGCACCACAAGTGGCCCCACCAGCTGGCCCTGCCTCTGCCAGGTGAGCCTGTCACCCCAAGCCTCAGTCTACGGAACTGTCGACCGTGGGCTGGGGCAGGCTCCAGAGGCCGGTCCTGCACTCTAGGTCTGCCGAGGGGACTCGAGGATGCAAGCCCCAGGCAGGAGGCCCCAGTCCGCCTGACCTAGGAGGTCCTTCCCGGCCCTGGCTGTGGATCCCGAGGTCCCTCCCAGGGCCCCCCTGGGGTCCCTCTCTCGCCCTGCCCTAACCGTGATGGCCCTTCCCGGCGCGCCCAGCCTACCGCAGCGGGGTGGGGAAGAGCTCGGTCCTGTAGACGGTGAGGCAGGTCAGGCTCATCCCAAAGCATCCTTTCCCCAGCACAGCGAAGGCCACGCGCAGGGTCTGCAGGTCTGCGCAGAGGAAGGGGGGCAGTGGGTCTGCACGAGGGGCACCCCAAGAGCAGCTGGCGGAAGCAGGGGGCCGCCTTCTCCTGCCAGCCCTCGGCAGGGCTGATGCAGGGCCAGCCACCAGAGCCAGGTGGGGACAGTGAAGAATGAGGCAGCCTGGCCGTGGGCTGGGCCTCTGGGGGCAGCTGGCTGAGTAGGAGAGGCCACCAGGCCCATGGTAGGTCCTGGGTGAGCCGGGCCCCAGAAGCCATCTCACTGCCTTGGCCTGTCTGCAGGCACCAGGGCGGGGTGTGGCCCGAGCCCGGCAAGAAGGTCCAGGTCTGGCTCACTCTGCCATGGGCCTCGACTTCCCCTCCCACCCCTGGTCACGAAGGGGCTCGAGGCCCGGGGGGGGGCTCTGTGGCAGAGCGCTGCACTAGCATGGGGGAGGCCCTGGGTTTGATCCCCAGCACCTAAGGAAAAAAGTAGGAAAATCTTCTAAACTGTCGGGTGAGATCCCCACGGAAAGGCTTGGTCTTTGGATGTGTTCTCAGTGCAGCGTGTCACTGGGCGCTCGGGGCCTGCTGTGGCCTGCTGTGGCCTGCGGGGTGGGAGCACTGTCTCCCTCCTCCTCCATCAGACCCTCCTGGCTGCCGCTGGGCATCCTCTGCCTCCCTCCCGGTTCTGGGGCTTTACAGCCTCATTCAGAAAGAAGAAAGGAAGACGGGGCCCTTGGCAGTCTCCCCAGATCCCTGCACACGCCTGACGTGCTGCTTGATGAGAGAAGAAATGCATGTGCACACACACGCACACGCACGCACACGGCTCGCACAACGCACACACTCACTGTGCTCGGTGCTCTCTCTGCCTCAGTGTGAGCAACAGCTCTACCCGCCCCCGTCTGTCTCGCTAGCTGAGTGACCTTGGGCACCAGCTTGGCCTCTCTGAACCTCAGGGGCAGGGCTGGCAGGGGGCACTGGATTCCTGAGCCAGGGCAACAAAGGCGGCAATGTGTGACCGTCAGAGCTGGCGGACAGTGACTGTGGCCACAAACACGCTCCTCTCTGGGGCTGGGGGAGGGGAGGAGGCCAGATGGCCAGTGCGGTGGGGTGGGCAGGGAAGCGGGTCCCTGGGCCTCACCTTGTGGCACCAGCATGTTGGCCAGGATGGAGACGCCGGCCAGGGCCTGGGACCCCGCCAGTGTTATACGGCGGCCAAAGAACCTGAGCGAGAGGATGGTGGTGGCCCGGCCCAGGAAGTCCACGGCTCCGAAGAGGGCTTGCAGGAGGAAGATGTCCCTGCCCAGGCTCTGCAGGTCCAGGACCAGCCCGTAGTAGGAGAACAGCAGGGAGAAGCTGCGGGCAGAGCCAGAGGTGGGTCCCGGCCCACAGAGGAGAGGGACCCCAGCCCCCGAGTCACCTCCCACCACCCACGAGGTCTGCCCATCAGAGCTTGCCATGGCCAGAGCGCGAAAAGCTTGTCCAGTGCAGGACGTGTCTCCCAGGGCCAGGCTCGCCCCAGAAAGAGGCAGGGAGGCTACGGCCTCCAGTCCACACCCGGGCAGGGTGGCAACGGGCTGGGGCGGTGCCTCCGGGGCTCCCTGGCCACTGATCAGCTGGATGACCTGAGGCTGTCTTGGTGGGTCCCAAGGCCAGTCTCAGGGTCTCCATGGGTCAAGCTGTGCTGCCCCTTCAGTGCCCCCCAGCCCCTTTTAAAATGTGTCCCCATCCTCTTAGGATGGCCACTGCCCTCAGCCCTGCCTTCTGGCCACGACTACTGCGACCCGAAGCCGGCTGAGCTCAGGGTTTCTATGCAAGTGTCACTTGAGGCCAGCATGAATGGGGCCCAAGGTGGCAGGACACTCAGGGATCCGGAACCTTCCTGGGTAACAGCTGGGTTATCAGCTGAAACCCAAGAGGGTCTCGGCTCGCGGCCTCTGTCTGCATAACGGAGGAACTGGCCGGAAAGGAGGGAGCCTGGAAGGTCTTTTGAGCGGGGATGGGGGGTGGGGGTGGGGGAGTGGCCCTGGATATTGGCCTCCTCCTAATTTATCAGAAAAAATTAGACTAAAAATAACAGAGTTCAAAAAGCATTTGGTCCTATTCTTTGTCCAAGGTGGCGAATATTTGCTGGAATAGCCCGTATGTAGTTAAATGTAGCACAAAATGAACTTTTTCCCTACCTTCAGTCTTATTTCAAGATAAGATTCTAATCAACCTGATCTTCATTCTCAATAAGCTGTTGGACGTCACTTCAATGGAATTTAAGGGGCTTTTGCAGGTCCCAGGTGGCCCTGGGCCCCAGGCAGGCCTCCCTGGAGTGGGCCTGGTGGTGACAGAGCCCATGAGCCGGGAGGCCGCTCAGTTTGGGTTCTCGCGCCAGCTCCATCACCTTGGGTGGGTTACTGAGCCTGCTGGCCTCCACTTTCCCCCTCTGCGGAGTGGGGTGCCCTGAGGGGAGAGGCGATGCCCGGCCTGGTCACCCTCCGGGGGTGCAGCTACTGGGATAAGTCTCCAAGGCCCACAGCAGCCTTGGTTGGTCCCTGGCTGCAGCCTGACCAGTGCTGGCTCCACAGCTGGCCAAACCCAAACCAGCCTCTGGGTCCCTTCCACCCTCCCTCCCTGCCAGGCCTCTGGCCTCCTGGGCACTCCTGTGAGGCCTGAGGACACTGTGTTGCCTGGACACCAGCCCATGTCCCAGTCCTGTCTCTGGGAGAAGGGACCAGGACAGCGTACTTCACCATCAGCATGGCACAGGTCCTCCAGCGGAGCATTGGCACACGGAAGAGGTCCAGCACTGACCCATGGTCCTCTGCAGAGGCCATCTCTTCTTCCATGCTGGACATCAGCACCTCCAGGGAGAACAGGGCACAGTGATGTTGGGACAATGGCCCTGCCTGCCTCACGCCTAGAGTGCTGTCCAGGTGTGGGGAGGGGTGGGCAGATGGTCTTGGCTTCTGGACACTGGTGTGCCCAGTGCTGGGGTGCCATGGGGCAGAGAATTTTCCCTCTGGACCCTGACGTTTCCCAAGGCCACCTTGCCTGAGCGGAGGAGGGGCCTATGGCCCAGGCTGGCATGCTCCCCTGTCCATCTCCGTTCCCTGGCTGGCTCCAGGGCAGGCTTGCTGTAGCCAAGCCACTCCTCAGTGCTCCCGGAGTGTCCACCCTGTCCTCCTGTGCCTCTGGTCCTGCCCACCCTGTGTTCATCTCAGCCCCACCATGACTTCTTCCTTGGAAGCCTGCTCGGTCCTCCCACCCCCAAGAGCTCAGGGTTCCTCTCATCTCCGCAGCATGTCCCCATCTGACACCTGCTTTCTGGAAAGAGCTACCTTTAAATAAGCACAACCTGTTCCCCAAATCCACTAAGAAGTGCCAGGAGGCAGGTGTGCAGCACATGCAGGCTGGCGGTGGGTGGTGCAGGTGATAATGAGGGTGTTTTGTTTTTGGTGGTGATGGTGAGGAAATAGTGATGATGTGGTGAAGGTGATGGTGGTGGTGGTGACAGTGGTGATGGTGGTGACAGTGGTTGTGATGGGGGTGATGATGATGGTGGTGGTGATGGTGATGGTGACAATGGTGATGGTAGTGAAGGTGACAGTGATGATGGTGGTGACATTGGTGATGATGGTGATGGTGGTGATGGTGATGGTGGTGATGGTGATGGTGATGGTGATGGTGCTGGTGGTGATAATGATGGTGGTAGTGATGGTAATGGTGGTAGTGATGGTGATGGTGATGGTGGTGATGGTGATGGTGGTGATGGTGATGGTGATGGTGATGGTGACATTGGTGATGATGATGATGGTGGTGATGGTGATGGTGATGGTGATGGTGCTGGTGGTGATAATGATGGTGGTAGTGATGGTGATGGTGGTGATGGTGGTGGTGGTGACAGTGGTGATGGTGGTGATGGTGGTGATATTCATGGTGACGGTGGTGACGGTGACAGTGGTAATGGTGTTTGCATGGCTGTGGAGATGGGGATGATGACGGTGTTGAGGTCGGTGTTTGTAGAGATGCTGACGGCTGCGCTGTTGGTGGAGTAGATGGAGGCGTTGGGAAATGGTAGTGGGATGGTGCTGATAATACAGGGAGATACCTCAGTGGATGTCCTTTCCCAGGTCAAGTTTCACACTGTGGGTCACAAACAGCAGCATCTCACCTCTATGGTCAGCGTCTTTTTGGCCTCCTTGTGGCCGTTTATCCTGGCCACCTTCTTGAGTTCCTGAAGCGCTTGTTCTGGTTTGCCCCTGATAATCAGCCACCGGGCAGACTCTGGCAGCCACCTGTTGAGGAAGCAGGTGCTGTGGTCGGGACTTGACTGTCCCTGTTCCCACTGGGACTCCCTGGGTCGTGGGGGGAGGGGCAGGGAGTGGCAGGGCCTCCAGCTGGATGGTACCAAAGACAGACAGGTTTTTCCTCTTGGGTGCTTCCAGTGCCAGGCCAGGAGGCTCAGAATTGGGTCCCAATGCCTGGCCACCCTCAGATGCCAAGAACCTTCCCACTTGAGCTGTGCTTCTGGCCAGGAGGCCTGGGAGGGGATGTCCCCAGAGGTGGCCACCTGTCCAGTGATTTGGGGGCCACTTCTCTGATAGAATGGCCACGTGGTACTGAGCTCATTTTTGTTTAAGGCTCATTTAAAACATCCCCAGGCAGAACTGAGCGGCTGCCCTTCCCCAACCTCAGGGAAAGATGGGCTGGGAGAAGCATTTCCCTAGTGATTTGCCCCGTGCACCGGGGCTCAGGTGCAGGGAAGCTGAGAAGGACTTCCGGAGGAGTCTGACACCGTGGTTTCAAGAGGCAGCTTGCCGGGGTTCCGATCTGGTCTCTGGTACTCATTGACTGGGTGACCTTGGCAAATGACCTCTGGGCCTCAGTTCCTCTTCGGAAAACAGACCAATAACTTCATCTTCCTTATTAGAAGACGTGTTGATATGCCCCTGGTGTTGGGAGCCACCCCAGGTAGGCACCGGCCCCACGTGACCAAGGTGACCTAATCTGTACAGTTATGGGATGGCCGCCTTCCTTCCTGTCAATCCTGTTTACAGAATACAAACTCCATGACAGTGGTGACTTTTTGTCTGTTTTGGTCTGATGTCTGGCCTGGAGCAGGAGCTCAGTAAATATTTGAGGGCGAATGTCATCCTCTACCCGCCCACAGCAGGCTCATCAGTGCCCAGCTCTGCCGGGCTCCAGCTCAAGAGAACTTACGGTGACACTAATTTGGATTTGTTCTCCTGGGTCCCCTCCCCCAGTCCCCACACAAGCAGGTGCTCCCAGACCTCAGGGATTTCTGCAGCACCAAGAAGCACAGTGACAGTGATGTGTTTTCCTAGCCAACGTCGGTCCTCATGACTTGATGCCAAGTGACTGGAAGGACTGACCTGGTGTTGGGGACGGGTGTGAGCCAAGGGAAGTCACGCCACCCGCAGCCCAGCCCAAAGGCTAAGTCTGCTCTGGGACTCTGGCGGGACTCCGGGCCGGTGGCCCCAGATCTTCCCATTTTCCAAAAAAAGGTAGAAACATTATTTGTCTTTTTTGAAGTGTCACCGGAAACTGCCTGGTGAGCAGGGAGGGCCCAGCTCATGTCATCATCATCTAGGGCTCCCCACAGGTCAGGACCGTAGCTAGCCAGGGCAGTGGAGTGGGAGGAAGGGACTCCCTGCCACCCCGGGTCCTCCTCAGGAAGACACCCCACCCTGCACTGACCAGGATATCAGGGAGATGGCAAAGAAGGGCACGGACACGGCCAGCTGGAGGTCCCTCCAGTCCCGCAGGGCGAAGGCCAGGCCGGCCAGGGCCATCTGGCCCGTGCTGAAGGTGCATCCCAGTATCGTCATGGAAACAGCCCTCTTGTGGGTCGTGGTCCACTCCACCACTGGAAGGCGATACAGACGCACAGGTGAGGGCGTCCCCTCCCCACTACCCCAGGGCAGGGGCACCCCCAAGGGACTCACTGAGCGTTGACAAGGTCAGGATGATGCCCGCTAGCCCGAAAGCACTCAGGAACCTGAGGCTGCAATAGATGAAGAAATTCGGGGAGAAGACGGTGCCGGTGCTGGCCATGGCCACCTGTAGACAGCACCAGCTCAGCATCGGCTTCCGCCCGAACCTGTTGGGGAGACAAGCAAGCAGGGCCTGGAGGATGAGGACACGTAGCAAGCGCTTGCCTTTGAGGGCCCCCCGAGGTCAAGGAGACTGGTGCAAAGCCTTCTGGAAGCTTCTGGAGCTGCTGGGAGTGCACACGGAGTACTGGTCTCCATACGCCAGGTGCTGTGCCCTCAGGGGCAGTGCGGCCCCATGGTCCAGAACATGGGCTTTGGTGTCAGATGCGCCTGGCTTTGAGTCCAGCGCTGCCCTTCCTGGGTGACCTGGGCACACACTGGGATGTTCATAATGACATGCCTCATGGGCTTGCTGTGAAAATCAAAACCCCGAGCAAGGGGGCTGTGGAGCAAGGAGGCCAAGTGCACATGGACCTAGACAAGCCAGCCCGGTCCTCACCTGCCCAGGAAGTCCCATGAGACCAGGCCGACCCCCATCCTGGTGCCCGGGCTCGCCGTGTCCTCCAGGGCCAGCCCAGCCCCAGATGCGACTCATTCAGTGCAATCGCAGTGCACACTGAGCAGGTGGAGCTGGGGGCAGACCTTGGCCTTGCCTGTCTGCACAGCACCCAGGAGTGCGGACACCAGGCCCAGACCAGGGGACCCACAGATCAATCCCAGCTTGGCTTCCAGTATAGATGGCCCCCAGGACACAGCAGTCCTGGGATGGAGCCCCTGAGTGTGGAACCTGGGCCACACGCAAGCTGCCTGGGTCCTGTCGTGGTCAGGACAATATAGCACAGTAATGACAACTCTGCTGGGCTCCCTGGGGCCAGGACGGCGCCTTGGTGGGTTGGGGTGTTGTGGGGGGATAGTGCCTGAGCTTTTGTGCTGCCTCCTAGACCTCTGGATCGAGGGCCAAATAGGTATGGTCAGCAGTGGGCGCCTGGCCCAGAGGGCGCAGTGGAAGTGGCTGGACTAGCTTTGCTGTCCATCTGGGAGGGATGGATGGGCGGGGATAGGCTGAGCTCCCTGGTAGGCGGGTGGCAAACCAGGAGTGTGGATGTTCTGGAAGCTCAGAGAAGGAAGGTCATCCAGGAGAGCTTTCCTCTCAGCCTTAGGTCTGAGTGTAAACGTGACCTGGTCAGAGGAGGCTCCAGTCCATCTGCAAATCTGCCCTGTCCTGGCCAGTTCTTTCCTGTCTGCTCTGTAGCTGCGATACCTTTCCGGGGTGACTTACTTACTCATCTGTGTCCTGGACAAGCTGAGTGCTCCCCTCCCCGCCTCCTTCCCCACCCATTTCTCCTGGAGACCGAGTGTGTCCCTGTGCCTGGCAGGTGCTTGGCCCATGTGACATATCCAGGGGAGGCCTTAGGACTGGAGGACAAAGGGGCAGAGGAGAGGCTGGTGGGGAGGTGAGGGCCGCTTGGTGGGGGAGGGGAGCGGCCGTGGGCAGCAGGCCCGTGGCTGGCTGACCTGAGGGTGGGGCAGTGGGACATGGGAGAGGGCTCACTCTGGGGAGCCTGGCCAAGGTCTAAGGGACACCTAGAGCAGCCTCTGGGTTGGAAGGGACGGCCAGGCAGGGGACGCACTGAGGAGGCAGGAGGAAGAGACCTGGAGGGGCGGGGGTGACGAGCAGCTGTGAGGGACAGGGACCCCCATGCAGAGTTGGCCTCCCCTCATAGGAGCCAGGAGCATATGGGCCCAGAACTGTCCCCGAGGGAGGAGGGCTGAGGGGACACCCCATCTCAGGACGTGCAAGACAATGCCGTTGGGGGAGGTGAGGGGCAGGATCTGGCCACTTCAGAGGCAGAACAGCCCAACCAGGCCTGTTCCCCCAGCTCTGGCCTTTGTCCACCTCTCCAGGCCTGTGTGACACAGGACATGGCCCTGACCACTGGGCAATGCAGCCCTGGACACACCTGACGCCCTCTGGCTTCTTCCTCTCTGTCAGGCTGCCCTGCGGGCCTCTGCTCGGTGCCGCTTCCTCTGGAAATCCCTCCACCCCCCATGATGAGTCCACCCCGTCCTGTCCCCATGGCCCCTGTCCATATTTCTGTTCCCCTGCATGTCATGAGCCCGGAGTTCAGAAAACAAGGAGCCTGTTTCTCTCAGGAGGCCATTGGCTCCTGAGGGCAGGGCGCACAGTCCCTGGCTCACAGTAGCTGCTCAGGGCAGCTGGGTGCCGTGGCCGAGGGTCGAGTCCCACCGTCCAGGCTACAGCATGGAGGCTCAGATGTTAGGTTCTCGGGAGTCTCTGTCCCTGCAGCTCAGGACACAGGGCAGATCTAGGGGCTCCATCTCCTAGGGAACAGGGACTCTCATCTGGTACCTCTGTGCCTTTGGCCTCTGTGATTCTGTCTTGAGGGAGGCCAGAGGGGAGGAGAGACTCACCGGTGGGAAAGGAGGCCCCAGATGAAGAAGCCCACCAGGATCCCGGCCATGTAGACGGACTGGCCCATGGGCTTCAGGCCCCGGGAGCTGCACACCAGGTCCCACTGGAAGAAGAGGAGGCACCTGGTCAGCCAGCCACCAGGGTCCCTAGTTCCTGGAGGCAGGTCACATGGCGTGGGAGACGGGTCTGCTGGCAGTGACCTCAATGCTCCAGGGTCACCCAGCTGCACAGCGGCATGGTCCTCACAGCTTTGCTTGCCAAGTACCGGCCATCATAGGACCCTCCCCACACGACCGAGGGGAGGTTGGGACCAGAGACAGGCTTTGGGAACAGTGACTGCCACCTAAAAGCTGCAGGGGGAGGCTCTGCTCTGCCCATGTTCCTGGTTGAAACACCAACGGGACACCCCCAGGGGCCTCCTCATCCATCAGTGACCCAGCCCAGGTCCAGACGGGGGTCACCACTGGGAGCCAGGAAATACGTATGGAGTGATAAAAATTCTTCGCTTGGCCAAACCTTGGCCATTTTCCTGAACCTTCTCCTAGGCCCACCTGGGAACTTCCTGTACAATCTGATTTTAGCAAAGAACCCGCTAAATGAGTTCAGCAGGAACATCCCACTCTGAGTATCTGGCGGTTCTTCAGCCTCCTCCGCCCCCTCCAGTGCCGTCTGACGGCCTGGCCTGACTTGGCAGGAATCCCGCAAGGTCGGTTTAGCCACAACCCCCCTCAGCCACTGGTCCCCTGCAGTTCCTCGCCTACACATTGCCCATTTATATTTGGACTGAGCCCAATCTCTGACCCTATCACAATGTCCTGGGTAAAGTCTTCCTTCGGGCACTTTAACAAATATCACCGAGTAACTCTTTAACATGCAAGAGTGGCACGTCCTGTACCATCAGCGACACAGCCACTGGGTCCTCAGCTATAGGTGGGTGGCTGTCAAGGGAGCCGAGCCGAGCGGGCGGATGTGGGGAGTCCCTTACCTTGGTCACAATGGTGGAGGTGAAGGTGCCGTGGTCATAGACCCAGCCGTCCACACACGGCTCTGTGGCGGCCTCGCTCCAGTCGGTGGCCGTGGCGTTGGGGTCCAGGAGCTGCCACTGCGGCTGGCGGAAGCGGAGACACTGGTGTGGCTGCTGGTTGGGGCCCCGTGGGATGGAGACAGCCAGGAGGGCTTCAAGGGAGAGGTTTGTGGGGGTCTCGGAGCCATTGTCCAGGGCGCGGGCCCAGCAGCGGTGGTCAGGGACAGCAGCGGAGAAGTTCTCCATGAGCAGCTGGGAAGGCATCCAGACGGCCGGGAGGAGCAGGGTCAAGACCTGCAGGGCCTGGAAGAGGCCCATGCCCCCGGTCCCCTCCAGGAGCTGTTCAAATGCCATGGCAGAGCTGGCCCTGGTGGTCAGTGGGCAGCTAAGGGCCCGACCTGCTGTTTGGGACCAGCTGCAGATGCAAGATCCAGGTCCCTCGCCCTGACTAGGCCGGGGAGGGACAGTAGTCCTGTAACTAGCTGAGCCAGTCCGGAGAGGTCCTGGAATGGCTTTGAGGGAATTCCTCCTTATCCTGTCTCCAGCAGTGACCTCTCGGTTGTCTCAACACTCCGCGGAGGGGACATCAGCAGGGAGCACCCCCAGGTCCCCCGCCGCCTGGATCGTCTGCTCCAGCTGCCCAACAAGTCGGGCTCCCGGAGGGCTGAGCCGCCTTCTGGGTTCTGGGGCACCAAGAGGGAAAAGTCAAGTGGATTAATAATAATAATTTCTTTAAAAAGACGCACGGCCGTGGCGTTACTGAATTACAGTTGTGAGGGAATCTCTCCAGACGGCTGCCTCACAGGGTTGGTTAAAGTTTAACCTCAGCGTGGGCCCCAGGCTCGGGTGTGAGGAGCGGGGTGCAGCGGGCGGCTGGTCAGATGAGCTCATTCTCTAGTCCTGACCCTTCCCGGCCTTCTCGGTGGGGCCTCCCAGTCGGGAAATCACTGACCTGACCTGAACCCATCCCCACATCAGTTCAGGGGCTGAAGCCAACCGTGAGCCCAGGAACGGGCTCCTGCACTGGGGAGGAGGCTCTGGGCACAGGGTTGGCCGCCCAGCTGGCGGGAGGGCTCCGGCCTGGCCCTCTTCCTCTCCCTGTGCCCCTCCTACCAGGTGGCACCGGGAGACCAGCTCACAGACGGGCTATTTGGGGAAGCTTCTATTCTGAGGTTCCAGATTGCTGCAGTTAGACTGCAGGTCCCCCCCGGTGGGGACCATACCTACCATTTCCTGGCATCTCTTGGCAGCCCCCTGTGGGCCAGAGCTGAGCAGGCACACGGGGAGGAAGTGACCTGTTGTCCAAAGCTAGCTTCCAGGAGGGTGAAGCTAGCCCTACACCAACGCCCCACCTGGCTGTGCCTCTTAGTGACAGCCCAAGGCAGGCTGCGTGCTCCTGCCTACGGCCCTCAGTCACTCCTTATGATGGCCCAGGAGGGAAATGGTGCTAAGTCCCTCAAATAAGGAAACTGAGTCCCAGAGAAGACAGGCAACTGGCCCAGTGTCACCCAGCAGAGTCCAAATTCAAAACATTCACCAAAGCCCAAACTTTCTCCGATGCCCCTGGACAGCCGCTGGGTGCCCTCCAGCCTGTCAAAGAGCAAATCCCAGCCGTGAGCTGGAACACAGGATTTGGGTCAAAATTAGGGCCAGCCCCCCGTCACCTCCCAGGGTGTGAGAGGAAGGCAGCTGAGTCAGTTCCGGAGAGGTCTGAGGAGTGCTGAAAGTGTGGGTGAGGTGTGGGTGGGTGTCTAGACCCCGGGCTTCTGAGAACCTCCCCGAGGGCCTGGGGAACTCGGCCAAGATCCAGCCAGGAAGCCAGGGCCTGAATTTCAAAGCCAGGTTCCTTCCTTACCCTGCCTCTCTGGGCTGGAACTCATTCGGAATTTTAAAATAGCAAAGGGAGAGGGAACCAAGTCACACGAAAGCACAGGAGGTCGCAGGAGCGGAGCTAATTGGGCCTAGCCCCAGCCTCGGCCATCCAAAGGCCAGGCCTCCCGTGCAAACACCTGTACTTCAGCCCTGCGGGGGGCAAACTCCGTCCTCGCTGGAGAAGCCTGGACCTGGACACCTCTCTGCTTCCGACTTCCTGCAATGGAGGGGGGCTGTGCCGGGGTTTGCACACCTGAGCTCGCTAACCAGAACCACAGCCCGAAAATGCACGGGTGAGGCTGGGCCCAGTTCCACTTAAAAATAAACCCCGGGGATTGAGGTGGGCCTCACTTCCAGAATCTCTGGCCCCGAGGGCTGCTGGAGTCAGGAATCCATTTCCCTTTCTCCTTCCTCTTCCATATGCTTTTAGCATTTTTTTCTTCTTTCCTGCCCTTTGCCAGTCACGGACACCCTAGGCTTTGCTTACAGCAGAAGGTCAATCCTCCCAGATTTGCCAGAAGGCTCCCGGAATCTCCAACTGACTTTCCTCTTCCAGGCCAAGGAATTTTTAATTTTTAATTTTTTTTTTTTTTTTTTTTTTTGTCCCTGGGACTGCTGGGGGCAGGGCTTGGTGCAGCTGCTCCGCCACCTGGTGGTCCCACCTGGAACTGCAACACCTGTAAGACCCGGCTCATCCTACCTGTGGGGCCCATCCTCTAGGGGTACACCCCTTGGGGGAGAAGCAGGCTTGGGGAAGAAGGTGGGTAACCTCAGATTACAGTCACTAAGCCCCACATTAGATTACTAAGTCTCATTAGATTAATTTGGGTAAAGTGAGCCCCTGTTACTCAGAACCAGAACTGCCACTAGGGTTGACTTTCCTGGCTAAGGACTCCTTCAAATAAACCCCAACCCAGGCCGGCCGCCAAGGGACCTTAGGCAGTTCACTTCCCTTCACTAGACTCCAGGGTCCTTGTCTCAAGATGGAGGCCTCTGCTTTACCTAGTAAGATTTAAAAGAAAATGAAGGAGACAGTAAATATTAGTTATGAGCCAGGTGGGGTGGCACACACCTGTGATTCCAGAGACCCAGGAGGCTGAGGCAGGAGGATCACAAATTTGAAGCCAACCTCAGAAATTTAGTGAGAATGTAGGCAACCCAGTGAGGCCCTGTCTCAAAATATAAAGAAAGGGCTGGGGATGTGATCCAGTTGTTAAGAGCCCCTGGGTTCAATCCTTGGTACAAATAGAGAAAAAAATTAGTCATGATGCCTACATCACCATCACCATCATCACCATCACATCTCACCATCTCCACCATTACCAACACCATCATCCTCCTCACCATCACAATCATCCTCCTCACCATCACAATCACTACCATCATCACCATCTTCATCACCACCACCATCACCACCATCATCATCACCATCACCATCATCATCACCACACCATCTTCATCACCACCACCATCACCACCATCATCACCATCACCACCATTATCACCACATCATCATCATCACTATCACCACCATCACCATCACCACCATCACTATCCTCACCATCACCATCACCATCATCACCACCATAACCACTATCATCACCATCACCATAACCACTATCATCATCACCCCATCCTCACCATCTTCATCACCACCACCATCACCACCATCATCACCATCACCACTATCATCATCACCATCACCATCACCATAACCATTATCATCATCACCATCACCATCATTATCAACACCATCCCCATCTTCACCATCACCACCACCATCTTCATCACCACTATCATCACCACCATCATCACTACCATCATCACCACCATTACCATCACCACAATCATCACCATCATCACCACCACCATCACTATCACCACCATCTTCATCACCACCACCATCACCACTATCATCATCACCCCATCCTCACTATCACCATCACCACCACCACCATCATCACTACCGTGACCACCAGCACCACCAGCACCACAATCATCACCATCATCGTCACCATCACCATCCCCGCCACCCCCACCAGCACCAGCTCCATTGCAATTGACCAATTGTTCTTCCTTTTTTTTCTTTCCCAGTTGAAGCTACAATGTTTCAGATCCAGCTGGGGTCAGGAGCCCTGGGTGGCCACTCCCTGCAGCCCTGCAGAACCTGGACTGGTCAGCAGGGAGGCTCCTCCCTGGGTGCACCCTGTGGCTCTCTGGGGCTCGAGTTCCACTACGTTTCCCAAGGGCCGTGTGACGGTGCCCAATGATCCATCAGAAAGTCAAAGAAACAGTGGCCACAAAATGTCAGATTTCCTTCGCGTCTAGAAAGCAGGCTGCAGCCCACTAGTGGGGAGCTACTGAAGGTCCACCATAAGGGCAAGCTCGGGGATTCCCTCTTCAGTCCTCTGCCCCCACCTGAGGGCACCGTTCTGGGGTTTTCCCAGTGACCAGAGGCCAAGGCCCTGCCTTCTTCCCACGCCACCCTGCCCCAGCCCTCTCCTGCCCCAGCATGGACAGAGGAGAAACCACAAACCCAGCTATAGGAGAGAGGAAGCTACTGCCCTGACCCCACTCCCCAGAGGGACCCAGGTAAACACTTTAAAAAAAAAGTGTTCAGAAATATGTTCACATAATCATTATAATCAGTTATTTTGATTAAGAAGTCGTAGGTGCACAGCAACAACCCGCTGCTCTAGAAGTGTGTAAAGCGCCGAGTAAGACCCCTTTTCCCAACTGCCCCCGGCCTTGCCACCTGGCAGGCATATTCTTCCAGAACAATCTAAATGAATTTTCAAACACAGGCTAAACTTTTCAAAGTGCTGAATAGAGAGTAAATTCACACCAGACCAAAATAGAAAAAAGGTGTCCAGTGAGAAGTCTGTCCACTCTAGCAGCCAAACTGTCCTCACTTGGCACACCAACCCCCAGGTGGCCCTTCTTAGTTCTGTGCGTCCCTTCAGAGTTTCTTTCCAAAACCACGCCCAAGGGTCGATTCGCGTTCTCATTTTACTTCTTTTTACACAAAAGGGAGTTTTCCACTCGGCATGTGCTTCCCACGCAGTCTCCTAGGTGCTGTCCCAGAGCACCCCCTTTGTATGTTACAGCTGCGTTATTTAAGGGGTCTCCTATTGGTGGCCACTTGGACTGTGTTAAAAGGCTTATTGTACAAGGAGGGACAAACGGGTAACTCTGCACTCACGCCATTTCAGATGTACGCTGGAACCTCTGTAGGATAAAGTTCCAGAAGGGGGCTTGTACCCTGGAAGGCTCCCCAGGGACATGTCCTTTAATACTGTCCCCTACTCCATACCAACGACCACTGTTACCACACTTGAGGGGTTTCCCCGGTATCACAGTTAAAACATGATACCCCAGAGCTGGGCATGGTGGCACATGCCTGAAATTCCAGCAGCTTGGGAGGCTAAGGCAGGAGGATCACAAGTTCGAGGCCAGCCTCAGCAATTTAGTGAGGCCCTAAGCAACTTAGTGAGACCCTGACTCTAAATAAAATATTTTTAAAAGAGCTGGGGGTGTGGCACAGTGGTTAAGCCCTCTGGGTTCAATCCCCAGTGCCAAAAAGAAATACTTCAGTGTAGCTTATTTTTGCCTTTTTCTTCAGAGTAGGGCATCTTTTAACATATTTAAGATGCATTTGTGTTTCTTTTCCTATGAACCATTTTTTTCACATTCTTTGCCTATTTTTCGCTTGTGACAAGCCCTTTATAGATTGGGGAGGTTGGTTCTTTGCCTGTGACATAAGTTTTAAATGTCTGTTTCCAATTTGTCTTTGATGTCGTGTTGTTGTTATTGTTAGTCTTTGGCATGTAGAATTCTTTTGTAATTGAATTTATCAACTTCTTCCATTTTGGCTTTTGGATCTCGAGTCATAATTAGAAGGGCCTTCTCCTCCTCCTCAGGCGATGAGGGAATTCTTTCATGGTTTGTTTTTCTTTAATCAACAATAGTTGTCGAATTTCTCACCTGCCTTTTCGCACCTGCAAAGTTGCCAGAGTGACTTTCCTCCCATGGATATGACGGATTTTCTGGACGGATTTCCTGGTGGAGCCGACTTTCATTGCAGGACCGACCCCCGCCCCAGGCCAGCTGTGGATGGCCCGGCTGTGGGCTGGAACCTGGTCCTTCCTGCTTTGTTTAGAGGTTTTCATGGATCTTTGCATCATTAATGTCCACATCTAAGACTGGACTGCAGTTTCCTTTGTTCCTTTCCTGGCAAAATTGTTAACAGTTTTTTTGGGGGGCGTCGGGGGGGTACTGGGGATTGACCTCAGGGGCACTGGACCACTGAGCCACATCCCCAGCCCTATTTTGTACTTTATTTAGAGACAGGGTCTCCCTGAGTTGCTTAGGGTCCAGCTTTGGAGAGGCTGGCCTTGAACCTGCCATCCTCCTGCCTCAGCCTCCCAGCTCAGGGATTCCTGGCCTGCTCCACGGGCCCAGCTCCTATCAGGTTTGGATTTCAGAGTTGCACTCCTCGCCTTGAGGAGCCGGTGCGTCTTCTCCTGCTCATTCCAGGTGGGGCAGGGCTTCTCCTCCTTCTCCTGCCTGCACCATTGTTATGTGGTTCTCTGTGGTGGAGTCCAGCTGGCCTGGTCCTTGATGTGGAAGGAGGCTGAGAACCAAGGCCTCAGGACCTTGGGTACTAGGGAGGAGGGGTGGCAGGGGAGGGCTGAGCTGCTGTTTAGGAAGTCTGATGCCACACCTTGGCCTTGAGTGGGCACACCTGCCGGGCTCCTGCGCTGCATTTGCTCTTATTCTGCAGGTTCACGCTGCCGTGGTGAGCCCCTCTGAGCTTTGACCGGATGTAAGAGCCGCAGCGTCTGCACACGGGTGACTTCTGAGCAGCCACAGCGGTGTCCTGCCAGCCACGCGGCTCATCCCGCGCTGGCCCACTTTGGTTTATTTCCCTTGCGTCTGGGGTGGGGGGGCAGGAGCCTTCTCGCTGAGGCCTCCTCCAGCCGGCGGCGGGCACCCAGGGCTTCCTCTGCTGCAGAAGCTACAAAATGCTGTGGCCTTAATGCCCCCAAAGAGGCCTCTAACCAATGACAGAGGACCTGGTGGATTAAGTCCCCGGCTCCCTCGGCCTCGGTTGCTCACGATGGGGCTCCCTTCCCTTCCCTGTCCCCCATCCCCCCAGAGCCTCCTGGGATCACCTCCAAAACAAACCATGTCCTTCAAATCTCTGTTTGGCACAGGCTTTGGGGACCCCAGTCTAAGGCAGTGGGTCCCAACCTTCTTTGTAGGGGTGACTGCTGGTTCATAGTGGCCCCTACAACCGCACACCAGCCCAGGGCAGATCATCAGCGTGACTGGGACCTGCTCGGGACGACCGTGGAGATGGGCCAGCCACTGATGGGACATTGATGCCCAGAGGTGTTAAATGGCTCTCTAAATCTGAAAGGTGACACAACGGGGCGGTGACCAAGACCCAGGAACGGTGACTGACACTCAGCTCCCTCCAGGTGTCTGCGGCCTCTGGGGTCCCCTTTGTGTGCACCAATCAACTCAAGGGACCCCAGGTTGGAGACGTAGACAAAAGGGTCCTGAGAGGTGTCCCCCCACGCCCCCATCTTGCTGCAGATGGAAGAGGCTGAGAAGGGGAATCGCCTGCCCTGGGGGTGGGGTGGGGGCGGGTGATAGAACAAGGACCAAATCCAGGTGCCAACCCTGGAGTCCAGTTCTCTCGATGCTGCCGGTGGTCACCAGAGGATGACCTCACAGTTCAGGGCACTGGGTCACCCCTGGTGCCTGCTGAATGGTGGCCCCAAATGACCCATGCCCAGACCCTGTGAATGGGACCTTATTTGTAAAAGGGTCCCTGCAGATGCAGTTAACGGTCTCAAGTGGAGCTCATCCTGGGTCCTCCCGGAAAGATCCAGTGATGCGTGTCCCCATCCGAGACTCCCAGCGGAGCAAGGGAGACAAGGGAGACGGCGGCAGGAGCCCAAGGTCGGACAGACGCAGCCACCTGCCAAGAAACCTGGCTCCGCTGTGAGTCTCTGATGGGGAATGTTTTGAATTTGGATCCACGCATCAGGAAGCAGGAAGGCAGCTCCTGGAGCCTGGGGACGGAGCGAGTCTCCGCCACTCCTTGGACTTGTGGCCTCCAGGGGTCTGCGGCTGTGAGCCCCCGGGTGGGGGTGGGCATCTGTCCCTGCAGCCCCAGGACACACCCAGACGCTTCCATTCCACTTAGTTCTTGAACTTGTTTTCTCACAAGTTTCCACCCACTTACCAAGAGCGGCTCCCAGAGGCTGGGAAGGGATCCTCCACGGACACGTGGAGCCAGCCCCATGCGGGGCACGGGGGACCCAAGATGAATCGGCAAGGAGGTTCGTCCAGCGGGTACAATGATGTGAAGTCATCACACCACACTCTGACGGTGCGCCATCAGCTGGACCCAACATACAGGGGACAAAGGTGGGAGGCATTACTGGGGCTCAGGGAGGAGTTGAGAGGGCACAGATGTGATAGCCGGGAGGGGACATGCGGGTGGTGTTCCAGGCAGATGAACTGAGGCTGGGCCAGGCGGCATGGGAGAAGGGGGTCTGAGCACCCGGGGAATCTCAGGACGAAGGGTGGCACTGGGATGGACTCCACTAAGGCCTTGGGAGGCCCTGTATCAGGTCAGCACTGGGCAGACAGTGGGGATGACCAGGAGACTTTGGGACCAATGCATTTTAAAGATTCGAATTACGGGAATTATCCCGCAGGGGAACTCTCTCCAGAGCGGGTTTTATGGGGTCCGACTCTCCTGGAGGCCTCGACGATGATTCAGAATCTCAGGACTTCACAGCCTCTCTCTGGTGAGGGGCAGAACCTGACCTCCAGTCCCTCTGGAGCAAGCTTGTCCTGGTCACATGTTGGATTAACCTGTAAGCCCGGTAACCACGGTCCCCACCTCTTGGCCGCCTCTCGCTGTTTTCTTGACCCGGGCCCTGAGAACTCCCTGGCTGGGGAGGATTTTTCCATCTTGGTCTCTAGGTCGGCCCACATCCGCCCTGGCCCCTGGCCAATGTCATAGCCAGCACCGTGTGGTACCATGTGACGCTCTAGCTATCTAGGAGCCCTTACCTCAACCCGAAGAGGACCTGGGGGAGCCAGTCACAGGGAGGTGAACACTGCTGACTCATCTGGCACCCGAGACCGCTGAGGTTCCAGGGAATCCGCTGTGTACGCTGCATGTGACGGACCCCATTACGAACTCCCAAGTCTGAGGGACAAATGGGCTGCTGCCTGACCTCACCTGAGCCAGGCCCTCACCTGAGCCAGGCCCCACCTGAGCCAGGCCCTCACCTGAGCCAGGCCCCACCTGAGCCAGGCCCCACCTGAGCCAGGCCGCACCTGACCCAGGCCCCACCTGAGCCAGGCCCCACCTGAGCCAGGCCCCACCTGACCCAGGCCCCACCTGAACCAGGCCCCACCTGAGCCAGGCCCCACCTGAGCCAGGCCCCACCTGAGCCAGGCCGCACCTGACCCAGGCCCCACCTGAGCCAGGCCCCACCTGAGCCAGGCCCCCACCTGACCCAGGCCCCACCTGACCCAGGCCCCACCTGAGCCAGGCCCCACCTGAGCCAGGCCCCACCTGAGCCAGGCCCCACCTGAGCCAGGCCCCACCTGACCCAGGCCCCACCTGACCCAGGCCCCACCTGAGCCAGGCCCCACCTGAGCCAGGCCCCACCTGAGCCAGGCCCCACCTGACCCAGGCCCCACCTGAGCCAGGCCCCACCTGAGCCAGGCCCCACCTGAGCCAGGCCCTCGCCATCAGCCCTGACATCCCGGAGCGGGGAGTCCCTGTCCAGGCCCACATGCCGATGAGCAGAGGACTGTTGGGGTAAACCCAGCCCCAGCCCCTTCCCTTCCTGAGCCCTAGGCAATGGGGCCCTGGTGGGAAGCTGCTGGGTCCCTGAGGTTTGCTCCCTGGTCTCCCAGGGGGCGCGGGGTGGGCTTGGTGCTCAAGTTCTCGTTTCTCTCTCCTCCCTCCCCAAATCCACGGGGACCGAGGGAGGAATTCACGTGGACACTCAATTCAGTGAAGGAAAGCTGAGAAAAGGCAAACTAGGCAAAGAATATTCACAAAGACCAGAGGTCACAGGGACAGCGAAAGCCCCAGACCCGAAGGCCCACACCCCATGCAAGAGGGGGAGAGTGAGTTCAAAAGCCACCGCCTTTCCTGGGAGAAGGGAGCCCAGGGAGAGGCTGGGGGGGGGCGCAGGCCACAGGCACAGGGGTGACTCCTGGAAGGGGCTTGTGCTGATCAGCTGTGTCCCCACGCTTGGCTCTGAAGCCCAGGTGTGCCCGGAGGTCAAGGTCCAAAGCCAGTGTAATGCTCTAGAGTCACCAAGTGGAATTCCCCAGCTGGGTGCTGGGGCCGGGGAACCTGGCAGCACCTGCCACGGTGGGACGTGTTCTCCAGAGTTTAGGGGTTGGCACGTAATCCCCAAGTTCACATGTATTTGGAGACACGGGGCTTTGGGGAGATAATCAGGGTAAGATGAGGTCATCGGGGTGGGGCCCCTGATGGCATTAGCGGCTTTATAGGAAGAGGCAGAGGGCCCTGAGCCGCCGCCTGCTCGTCTCCCCACAGGGTGTCCCCGCCATGTCAGGAGGCAGCCAGGAGGCCCTCGCCAGAGGCCGGCACCTTGCTACTGGACTTCTCGGCCTCCAAACTGTGAAGAATAAGTTCCCCTTCTTCAAAATTACCCAGTCTGTGCCATTCTGTTTTAGCAACAATCAAACAAAGGCTCAGACAGTGCCCTGGGCATTTTAAGGGTCCCACAGGGAAGTGGAGCCTTTTACTCAGAAAATCAGACTCACAGATTCCTCCTTCCCTCAATTACCCTAACCAGGGCTCTCCCAGCCAGAGCCGCCACTCATGACGTTGGGCCTGAGGAACATTCCAGAAATTGAACATTTTGTCTACCCCTCCTTCATCTTCAAATATGTATGGACAACCAGAAAACACCCCCCCGCCATGAGGAGCTCCAGGGCAGTGAAGGAGAGACCCCCACTCCACTAGCACAAGAACCAGCTCAGGGGGTGACACAGTAAGCCGAAGGAAAAGGTCAAATAACTAGTTTACATTTCCAGAGAAATCCAATAGGGCATCTGGATTTTAAATAACAGACTCCTGCCATTTAAAATTGCAAACACGACGGACAAAAACTAAAGCCTTCCATCCGTGGGTTGAATAACGAGGTGGATCCAGTGTCCTGGGTGTTCAAGACAAAGAAGGCTCTCAGCTCAGCGCCAAGGGGCACCCACCGGCCTGTCAAACATCAACCCAGAGCTGCACGACGTGGACGTTGGATAGAGGGTTCTCCACATCTAGGTCAGAGAAGGCAGCAGACATGGGGATTGGAATGACAGAAGGAACAAGAAGAGAAAACCTCTCTTAGGTGGAAGAAGACGGAGATGTTGCATTGCAAGGTCCCAGTCATGGCCGGGGACATGTCTGGGCTCCTTGAACACAGGCAGGTTTGTATGTTAAGTGTCCATCACGACTCTGGCAATTTAAGTTGATATATATATATATTTAGTTGCCAGTGGACTTTTTTTTTTTATTGATTTGTGGTGCTGAGGCTCGAACCCACTGCCTCACACATGCTAGGCAAGCACTCTGCCACTGAGCCACAGCCCCGTCCCCACGTTGGCCTTCTTTCATCCACCCATTCATGATCTCAATCGGCCAGCCTTTATCCAGGACCCGACCTCACAAAGCACAGTCTAGTGGGGAACAGACCAGAGAACAGTCAATCACAGGGCGGCAGCACAGCATGGGGCTCAGAACGGCAACTGTGGAGCTAGGCTGCCCGGCTAGACTCTGGTCACCGTCACCAGGCACGTGTTTCTCTGTACTTCATGTCATTCCACGTAAAATGCACGAGGGTGGTTTCTCTATCGTAGGTTGTTTCGAAGACGAAGACTTAAGGAAAGCGCTTAGGACAGCAACTGACTCACAGGCAGACCTCGGGGACCCGACGGCTCCTTTCCAGGCCGCCACAATAAAGAGAACAATGGTAAAAGAGGGAGTCTCTGAGCGGTGCATGTGGAAGCTGTGTTTCTCCTCGGCTGTGGTCTCTTAAGTGTGCAATAGCATCATGTCTCTAGAAATGTGCAGACCTTAATTAAAAAACACTGAATTGCTAAAAAATGCTAATGATCATCTGAGCTGTTGGAAAATGGCGCTCGCAGATCGGCTTGGCGCAGAATTGCCACAAAGCTTCAATTTGTAAAAAAAAAAAACACAAAAACGCTGTGTCTGCGAAGCACAATGAGCGGACTGCGGTAAGATTCCTCCGCATGTGCGCCTCTGACATGTCTGGCAAGGCGTGGTGCTGAGGATCCAGGATTCAGGGGTGTCGTAAGTGCCGGGATGAGGGGCCCTGGGACCTGAAGGTGGGCAGCCGCCAGCCAGGCCTGGGCACCACCCTGTGGAAGAAGCCTGCAGCCCTGCACCAGCGCCACCTCCCTGGGCCAGGGCCTTGCTGTCTGCTTGGCTCCTGAGAGGTACATCAGGTTGGTGCCTGGGGCCCTGGGCTTGTCACACCCTGTCTGGGTGACACTGACAGGGCTACAGTGTCCCCAGTGCCTGCAGGAAGCTGCCTGACACTCTAGATATTTCACATTTTATCAGAGAGTCTCACTCATCCATAAGCTGATTTCTTTTCAGCACATCACAGGTCCTCAGCCCCCAAGGCCACTAGCCAGGACCAGGGACAACTTGTGGGCAGGGAAGGCCTGGTGGATAAACGGAATGGGCTGGGGGACTGCTGGGCCCTTCTGGAAGCATGGCCTTGGGATGGGGACTGGGGACACAGGCCACGGTCCCTCTTCAGAGCCACCCCCAGGGACATGGAACGGGAGGGGCTCCTGGAGGTGGGGGGATTTGAGTTTCAGTCCCACAAGGTCCCCAGGAGAACAAAAGCAGGGCTTACTTGACGATTCTCCTCTCTTGAAGGGTCCCACACCCTGGCCTCCTGCCGCCTCTAGAATGTTCAGGGCGGAAAACAGGCTCCTCTCAAGGGGCTGGACACAGCCAGGCTCTGAGGGTCCAGCCAGCCAGGCCCAAGCCAGGTGGATCCCACCATGCATGGGATGACCTGCGGTGGCCTGGAGCCCCTGACCCTGCAGCTCCTCGCCCTGGCCTGTCCCCTCTCCTTCTGGCGGTCTGCCAGGGGCCTCCTGCTGCCCACGTACCAGGCCTGGACCTGGAGTCCAGGGGCAGCAAGGCTTCCGAGCATCTCAGGAGCTGGGAACAGGACTTTTCACCCCAGGGGACTTCGGCACCTCTGTGCTTTCTCTGTGGTCACCAGGAGCCCTCTGGACCTTGTCCCTGTGTATGGCATCCCTTTCTCCCCCTGTGACTCTGCTCTCCGTCCTCTGCATCCCGGGTGGTGTGAGGCACGGAGACCCTCAGTGCCAGGGAGAAGAGCCCAGGCTGGCAGTGCTGGGAGGGAGGGAAGCAGCCTCTCCCCCACCGCCATTCTGCAGGGGGAGTGGGCGCATTCTCCAGGAGCCCCCATGCTGGGGAGCCTGGCTCCGCTCCTCTCCCACCGGTGGCCAGCACTCCCTAACTCTGCCCTGGAGGGACAATGACGGCCACACTCTGTGTTACCAGCTTCCCTGAATATGAGGGTCTCTGCCCCAGTCCTCACAGAGCAGGAGCCTTCCCACAGCCACCTGCTGCCCTCTGCGGCTCCGAGGCAGCCAGCCACAGGCAGGTGAGGACCTGGAGAGAAGCCTGCATCTCTGCTCTGAGACGTGCTTTGGAAAGGCACCTGGGAGCAAAATACAGCCATGTTGACATCGCACTGCTGAGCCAGGCAGCCTAAAGCCTAGCGCTGGTGGGAGCTCATGGCACAAGTCAAAGCCAGGTACCCCTGGCTCTGCCACTTACTGTGTGGGTGACCCTGGAGCAGTTAGCTAGCTCACGGTGCCTCAGTTTCCTAACCTATAAAATGGGACTACTGGGCTGATCTCATAGCATGCAGATGGATAAACACTAGGGGTTTCCCAAATTCTCTAGGCCTGGGTTCAAGGCTCCAGAAAAGCTCAGGAGCAAGATATGGTAACAAGGTCGTGAGCACCTGGCCCAGCAGAGAGCCGAGGCCTCCTCTCAGAGCCACTCTCTGAAAATGTCTGTCCTTCACTGCCCGTCTGACTTCCCTCATCTCTTCAGGCCATAGTACTATGGTTAATCCCGTGGCTTTCTTCCAGTCAACTGACTTCTAAATAAAAACCTTCCCTAGAATGTTGATAACAACAATCTACCCTAACCCGAGAACCAATATCCCCCACCACCAATAGAAGGAGACTAAAACCAATTTAAAAATAAAAACCCCACCTCAGCCTGTGGGAACAGGACTGGACATGTGGGAGCCCCCGCCTGCCAAGGGCTCTGGGGAGGCCTCTGTTCTTTGGTCTTGCAGTTCTGGGGATGAAGCCAGGGCCTCCACATGCTAAGCTCGGCTCTGCCACTGGGCTCCACCCCCAGCCTCTTTCCCTTTGTTTTGAAGAACAGGACACTGGAAGGTCAGGAGGTAGTCCTGCTGGACCCAACCAGGGGGGTGGCAAAGAACAGAAACGGGAATCAACTTTGGCATGTGAAGGCACATTTAACCCCTTTGACACCTCTGAGAACCGTCCCTGTCCCATCCCATACCCGAGGCCAGGCAGGGAGAGGTGGGGAGCCTCCTGTCACCCCCTGGCTTGTCTAATTTGGGGTCCTCTGCTGGAGGCAGGTTCCGCCCCCGCTGCCTTGGGCGGAGGAGGGCTCCCGGGCTGCGGTCCAGGTGGAGGACTTTGGTAAGAGTGGCGCTGGCCCTGAACCCCTGGGGATGCAGTCCCGCGGGACCCTGCAGGTGACCGGCTCCGCCCCGCCCTCCTCCTCCCGACGCCCCACGCTCTGCCCTAGGTAGGGGACCCCCTTGGTGCCCAGATGCCCAGGGCCTCCTGGAGATTCCTCGCCGCGCCAGCCCTGGTCGCCTCACTACCGATCCTGCCCCACCGTGCGGAGGGACCGGTGGGTCGGTGCGCGGGACTGGAGAGTCAGCAGGACACCTCAACCCGCGCAGCCACGACTGAACCCCAACGGGACTCCAGGGTCCTGCGAAACGGAGAGCAGCTCTCAGAGGACGAGGGGCTGAGCCCGGAGAGCAGCAGTAGCTCGCCGCCGGGCACCGGGTGGCCGCAGCGGCCGCGGCGACGACGCGTGGCCACGCCCCCGAGCTGCGCCCGCCTCAGGCGCCCGCCGTCCGCGCGATCTGCAGTGGCGGGCGGGGACGCGGGCGGGGACGCTGAGCCCGCGGTGCGGAGAAAGGCCGGCCCAGTGCGGGGAGCTGCCGGGGGACACCCCTGGAGCGCCTCAGCACCACGCCCCCGGCAGAAGGGGAGGACCCGCGTGCAAGGCAAGCCCGGGGCTGTGTGGACCGTAAGAGTGGCAAGGACAAAGGCAGCACCGCATAGGACAACAGAACTGCTCAGCCCGCAGCGACCAGTCCGCCAAGCCGAACCGGAGCCCTGCGGCGGCCAGCACCAGACAACCAGGACGTGGCCAGGAACTGCCAGCTTCCCTAATTCTTGCCCCCAGTGTAGGACCAACGAGAGAGCCAAACCTGCTCCCCAGCCAATCAGGCGAGGTCCCCGCTTCCCGCTAGCCCGCCCCCTTCAGGGTGGGAGCCGGCCCCTCACTGCGGAGCTTGTCCCCCAGGCCAGCCTTTGAGTCACTGCCAAGCGCAAGCGAGTGGCCCCTCCCCCGCCAGAGCAGATTCTGAATAAACAGACTTCGCTGGTCCACATTTGGTGGTCTTTGCTTATTTTTACAATAGTAAAAATAACTACGAACGCCTTGTATGTGGCAAGAACTTTATAAATAAAGATAACTTCTATTTGGGCTTTTTTCACATGGTGAGTACTTCATGTGCAACATCAAATTAATCCTTCTTTTACATTCGAGAAAATGAAGGCTCAGAAAGGGCAGAAGTGAAACGAAGGCTGGGCACAGAGGCGCAGCCTGGAACCCTGGACCTTGGGGAGGCTGAGGCAGGAGGATGGCAAGTTGGAGATGGGTCTCAGCAACCTAGCAAGCCCCTAAGCGACTTAGTGAGACTCTGCTTCAAAACAAAAATTAAAAAGGGCTGGGGATGTGACTCAGTGGTTAAGCACCCTTGGGTTCAATCCCCAGTACCAAAAAAAAGAGACACGGGAGGGAGGGATGGGGAGAGAGGGGGGAGGAGGAGGAGGAGGAGGAGGAGGAGGAGGAGGAGGAGGAGGAGGAGGAGGAGGAGGAGGAGGAACTGCTTGAGTCCCTCAGCCAATAAATTTGGAGCCAGGACCTGAACCCGGATGGGACCTAGGGGACCTCTGGTCTTTGCCTTGAGCCCTTGTTGTACAGGCAGACTGCCTCCTAGCAGTGTTCCTTGTGAGTAGGAGTTGAAGGAAACTTTTTTTTAAGAGAGAGAGAGAATTTTTTAATATTTATTTTTTAGTTTTTGGTGGAGACAACATCTTTATTTTATTTTTTTATGTGGTGTTGAGGATCGAACCCAGTGCCCTGTGCATGCCTGGTGAGCAGGCTACCGCTTGAACCACATCCCCAGCCCCAAGGAAACTTTTAAAGAGAAACTTGGTACATTTACTTACCATGGACTCCCCCAGCAAAGAGTACTCCCTGAACTTCTTTATTTTTTTGTTTTTAATATTTTTTTAGTTGTCAATGGACCTTGATTTTACTTATTTATATACAGTGCTGAGACTCGAACCCAGTGCTTCACACATGCTAAGCAAGCACTCTACTGCTGAAGGTGCCAGATTGGCTAAGTTCGTAAGGGCCAGGTTTGGGGAAACTGCATTGAGTCCCCATGCCTTAAGCAGTATTTTTGTTCATTTATTTAGGTCTTTTGATTTATTTCACCTGCATTTTTATATCTAACCAGCATGGATTTTGTTACATTTATATCCAAGTAATTTATGTTTTGGAGTTATTGTTAATGGTACTTGAATTTTTTTCTTTCAGTTCCCAATTGTTTATTGCTACTTTAGAAATACAGTTGACCTTTATATGTCAACCTGATATCTGTGACCTTGCTAAACTCACTTATTTGTTCCAAAGGGTTGGTTGGTTTGTTTGTTTTTGTCGATTCTTGGCATTTTCTGTGGAGTCAATCCCTTTGGAGGTAGAGAGAGTTTTGTTTCTTCTCAATCTTCTTTTCTTTTCTTGCCTTATTGCACTGGCTAGTGCCTCCAGTCCAGTTGAAGGAGGGGGGAAGAATGGGACACCCTTGCCTGTTCCCTGTCTTAAGGGCAAAGCATTCAGTCAGCATCATTAAGTGTGATGTTTACTGTGGAGGCTCTTTAGCAAGATAAAGATGTTTCCTTCTGTCTTTAGTTTTCTGAGCATTTTTTACCAGGAATGATATGCAAAGCCTGATAATCAAAGCCTGGTTTGTGATTGGCAAAATCCCAGGGGCAGGGGGGAATAGGAGGCCCCTCCCTCCTGGCTTACACCACCCCGAATCCCAGAACACCCCAGATGAAGGACAAGCTGCAGAAGTGGTGCGCGTGGCCTGGTCAGCTCCAGCTCTGTGGGCAGGACACTCTCCTCCTGCTGGTGGCACTGCAGTACCCGTGGGGGAAGCAGGGGCCAGGAGACTCGGTGAGCAGAGGTCTCCCAGGGGACCCCAGGTCTGGACCCTGGATGGTGGCCCTGGAGTAGCATCCATCTTTGTCCACCAGGTCTCCCCACGCAGTTCTCACCCCTGGAAGCAGGCCAAATGCTTGGGGCTAACCCCTCCCTCCCTCCCTTTCTCCCTCCCTCCCATCCTCCCTCCTTCCCCCCCCTTCCTTCCTCCCTCCCTCCCTCCCTCCCTCCCTTCCAACATTTCCTGAGTTTCCATTGTGGGACAGCCCTAAGGATAGGACACAAAGTTCCCGCCCCCTAGAGCCTCCGTTCCAGCAGAGGAAGAGAGAAAAGAAATAATAAATACTAAAATATAGAGTCAAGGGTTGAGGATGAAAGGGCAGGGGGGCTGGGGAGGGATGGAAGGAGAGTCCTTCAAATCAGCTGGAGTGGACGTTCTCTCTAAAGAGGACACTTGAGCAAAGACTAGCATGAAGAAGACACAAAGCCACTGGAATACCAGGGACCTTCCTGCAGAGGAGGAGTGGGTGCACAGGTCTGGGATGTGGGGAGCACTGGGGCAGATGTGTGGAGCCCCCACACTTCCTTCAGAGCCGGGATGCTTGTTCCCCAGCTGCAGAGCCCCTGATTCAAGGCAGCTCCCAGGCCACCCCAGCTGGGAGCTGCCTTGGGATGGACTGAGGTGGCCCACCCGCTTCCCTCCCTTCCTCCTGAGTCTCAGTTCCCAGGGTCCTCGGCCCCAGAATCTGTCCGCCCTGGTGCCCCACCCCAGACAACACATCACACTTTCTCAGCTCTACTCCACAGCGCACCCAAAATAGCTGGGGGAAAAATCACAAGCTGCAAAAGGTTACTTTTGCAGGAAATTATAAAATCCGTTTGCCTTGATAGACTGTCACCTTTGCTCACTCTTTGTCTTATTCTGACTTCTAAGTTTCAAGGGCAACTTGATACTTTCCTTAGTTTCTCATTTATTTATTTTTTAGTTTTAAGTGGACACGATATCTTTATTTTATGTTTAAGTGGTGCTGAGGATCGAACTCAGTGCCTCAAGCATGCTAGGCAAGCGCTCTGCCACTGAGCCACAACCCCAGCCCCCTTTCCTTAGTTTCAATCAATGTAATTCTATCTGGCCACCTGCATAAGGTGTGTGCATGTGTGTGTGTGTGTGTGTGTGTGTGTGTGTGTGTGTGCAAGTATGTATGTGGTGGAGCTAGGGATGGGCATTGGTCTTTGAAGCAGGATTGAATTTTATCAGTCAAATTTTATGTGGTGCACACCTGTAATCCCAGCAGCTTGGGAGGCTGAGGCAGGAGGATGGTGAGTTCAAAGCCAGCCTCAGCAAAAGCGGGGTCCTAAGCAACTCTGTCTCTAAATAAAATACAAAATAGGGCTGGGGATGTGGCTCAGTAGTCAAGTGCCCCTGAGTTCAATCCCTGGTACCCAAAAAACAAAAATCTTGTAAAAGACTCAACCAATGTTTGTTGATAAATGACAAAGTCCCCAGACAGGTAAATAACAGATGCACCAGGGTGCCCTTCCCAGGAACCCACAGCTTGGTTCCTGCACCACTGCACCTCTGTGGCCAGCATCTCTGCAGCTCCTTTTCTCTCCTTCACTTTGTCCCCACCCTCTGCCCTGCCTGTGACAGGCAACCAACTCCACAGGGTGGAGGGGTAGGAGGGTGAGGGAGTGCGAGGAGGCCAGTAGACAGCAGGTGAGTCACAAAGCACCCCCACTTCCCGAGGATCTGTGGCAGCCTATTCTTTCCCTGGGGACACTCTTGGGGTGACAGTGTCCAGCTTCATTTGCTGAGTTTCAAAATCCTATCACACCCGTCCCCCCAAGGCAGAGAATAACTTCAGACAGAGGCTGGGGCTCAGTCTCCGTGACCGTTTGGTCCATTTGTGAATTAACCTCGGGCCCTCTGTCCCCATGGGGCAAGTTAGAACTCCCGACGTCTCCGGAGCCAGAGACACTGGGTTCCAGTCTCCCTGCCTGCTGGCGGCTCCAGGGAGGGAAAAACTAAGCGGTAACAGAAGTGGGCTCCCAAGTTCTTTGTAGATGAGCCTCCTTTGGTCCACCTTCCTGACTTTTTGCTGAGTTGGGGCACCAGACCACCTGGGGGTGACCAGCGTTCAGTCCCCTGGGGATCGGGGGGTTTCTTCCTGTTTTGAGGAGGGCAATTCAGGGTTTCTCTCCTCTGGGGCTGTGTGCCAGCCCTCTGTCCTCCCCCAGTGCTGCAGCACCTCCTGTTGCCGTCCATGGGGGCACCGGAGCCCGAGGTTGCCACCAAGCCCTGGTGGGCCATGCGCTTTGTTATGGAGGCTCCAGGAGGACAGATGAAGGGCAACAAGCACCAGCCCGTGGGGACGGAGCCTGTGAGGCAGTGGGCGGATCCCTCAGGAGTGGAGTGCGCTGGGGGACCCGCGAGGTGGGCTCAGCCTGAGCCAGCCTGCACGCTGGCTTCCGGCTTCACGGTTCATGCGGGGCGGGGGGGGGGGGGGGGAGCCTGGCTCAGCTCTGGCAGGAGGCAGCCCGAGTGGACCCCACTAGCCAGTGTGACACGCTCTGCCTTCTCTGAAGCCTCAGTCTGAGCTCCTGGAAATTGAGATCCCTGTGAGCTGGCTACTGTGAGTCCCCTGGGTCTCCTGGACACCGCCCAGTGACAGCCAGCAACCTGGGGGTCTGAGAGGTAGGTGGGGTTTGTCCCCAGCAAGGAAACTGAGGCTGGCGAGCAGAATGTCATTCCTTGAGGACCTGGAGCAGCCTCTCTGGAGCCCAGCCCGGCTTTCAGTACATCTGGTCGGGGTTGTTCCCAAAGAAGGCTCCGGTGCCCCCACCCCCCGCACCCACCCTGCTGGGAGCCATCAGCCAAGTAGGTATGACAAATTCCTTGCCAGCTTACTCCCATGCTGTCTAGTGGAAGGACTTCTGAAAGGTGACCTTGCTCAAGGACCAGGGCAGGATCCGTGTTTAGGGTGTTCCCCCTTTAGAATAGGGCAGTTTAGCATAATAGGAGAGTAGGGTGTTTCCCCTTTAGAATAGGGCGGTTTAGTATAATAGGAGATTAGGGTATTCCTCTTTTGGAATAGGGCGTATCCTGCTGCTGAGTTCCTCTTGAGTGCTTAGGGTCAGACAGTATATTTTGGGAGACAGAAGCCCATGCGGAGTGGATTTAGGCAGGAGTGGATTTGGGCGGATTGGATTTGGGCAGAGAACGTGGATTCCCCCAGAGCGTGTTTGTAGACGGCCGGTGTGAGTTCGGGAATAAAGAATTGCTGTTTGAATCTACAAGTGTGTGGAGACTCGTGATTTGTGCCCAGCCAGAGACTGCGGCATCTGGTGGCCCGTACGGGGAACATCTGAAAAGAAGGTAAGTGATATTGCTCGCCCCTGAAGGAGAGCGAAAGAATGGGTGACCATTTCAAAAAACAATGTGTTTTGGTTCTGATTTATTTTGTTTTTATTTCAAGTTGCCTGTTCCTAGAACTTTCTCAGGCAAACTGGGGAAAATGGTTGACTCAAGGTTTTAAGTTGTTCGCCTCCAAGGAAGAGAAATTGTTAGAGAAAGGAGGCACCCCAGTAAGACCAAGAACAGTTAGGGCATATGTTGATACAATACAAAAATGCAGCCCATGGCTTTTTAACGAGAAGTTATTAAATATATCAATGGGACCATCATGGTATCCTGTAGAAGGATTTTTCTTCAAGAAATAGATGGCTAATTCTGTTTACTACATTTGTCTAAGATCTTGGTTTTTACAGACATCTGATTAATTTACAAAACTAGAGTGTTAAAATATCAACCACTAAATATGAAATCAAGTACTCTTTACTTATTAAGTTCCATAAGGTAATATATTTAATCATTATGTGTGTTTTCATAAATTGGTAAATGAAAAAATGTTTAATATTGCTTTGGTCTATGTCTTTGCTGAAACAAGGTTACTAAGTGTTAAGATTCTATCAGGTGTAATTTACATACAAAGAGTATAAGAAGTTTCAGTTGGGTTTCAATTACAGCATTATAGTACCATAAAAAACATGAAAGTATTTCATCTTATTAAAGTGGAGTAATTTATCTAAATCAGAAATTTTATAAGGGTTATTTCAGAATGTGAATTTATAAAAAGGGTTAACGGTTAAAAAAGAGATATTAAAAGATTGAAGATGTGAAAATATATTTTAATATGGAAGGTTAAAAGAAAAAGATGTTTCTAGATGAGAAAATCTCTGTGTGGTAAAGTAAAAAGTTGTAAAATAAATACCATTTAAAAAGATTTTGAGGAAACTAGACTTACTTTAAAAGTTCGAGAAAGGAAGAAAGAAAAAAAGATATTTGTACATGGCAGATTGAGACAAAGCTTCTTAATGGAGTAAAAAAGGCCTTTGGTTGAAGGGCAGCCATGTAAACTAACATTAAGCGATTTAAACAGAATCTAAGCCTCGTTTAAAATAGTGAAGCTATAGGTGGTGAAAAAGTACATTTAAAAGTACAGTATAGATGATAATTAAAAGGCTTTAAAAGGTTAATTTGAAGGTGGTTAAGATGCCTTCATGATGGAGGAAAGATTGCGTCATTCGAAGCCTAGTTAATCTTATAAATTGGAAAGGGGTATATATCCCCCAAAGATAAACTTAAAATAACCCTTTTTACTCTAAACTTTTTAAATTTGGATTCATCAGGACTTAGTGCTACAGAAAGACATATGTATCCAAAAAATGTACATAAGACTAAAGTACTTTGGAAAGATATTCTAACAGGACAATGGAAAGATCCTGACCCAGTGATTTTCTGGAGTCGGGGTTCTTTTTGTTTTTCCACAGGAAGAACAGCAGCCGATTTGGATTCCAGAAAGACTAACTAAAACGATTTCTACAGATCGAAAAGAAGATGATTTGACTCAAATCCATAACAGCTGATATCCAGAACTCCAGCTTGGCCATTCTTACATCTGCAACAGTGATTAACAAGGATGCTTTTTTCAATATCTATTTTATTATTGCATTTTTCCCACATCATAAGGTTCTATTTTTATTTTTTGAGCTCATACAAACCTAGGTTAATGTTTTTCTGATCAGTTTTATTTTTTGACTGTGGAGTTTTTAAACATTGCAATGGAGATTTCACCTAGGTAAAGCTACAAGGCCTTTATTATTATCTTATGTGTTGTACGTTTGTTTGCACATTTGTGTTTTGTGTTGTATGTCTGTGTGTGCGTATTTCATATATGAGGAGCGCTCATGAGAAAATGGATCCAAATTATTATTATTATTTTTTTATTCACGTGATTTAAATGGCTTAATTTAAATTAGGTAAACAGCTGTTAAAGATTGTTTTTAAAGGTGCTTAACATATCTGCTTGTTTACTAATTTAAATCAGGTAAACAGCTGTTAAGGATTGTTTTTTAAGTAGGTTAACAGATCTGTTTGTTTACTTTCACCTTTCCTTTTCATTATATTTAATAATTCTTTTCAGGTTAATGTCTTTTTAGCATCATTGCCAGAATTCCTATCTTCATCCCAATGAATATAACTCAACAAGTATGCTCAATCAAGGAGTCAACTTACTTTGGGAGGAAACGGACTTTGGGAGGAGACGGACAGATTGATAGATTCCTCCCCTTTGAACTGCTTACAGAACTTGCCTGGACTATGTAACTACGTTTAGTGCAGCAAATTGTGGTAATGCTGGCATATCTTTGCTGATGGTGTCACCAGTGATCTTTGCTGATGGTGTCACCAATGATGCAATTTTTCCAAAGGAACTGTCAATTGGCTTGGTGTCGTGGCATTTCTGTATCCTCCTCCCTTCTGCTAGTGATGGTCTAAATTTGGGGGCTAATGGCTATATGCTGGACCGGCAGTCAGTGACGGGTATGATCCAATTGCAATGGTATCAACCTAAGACAGGAGGCTGACGCCTAAAGGTCAGTTACCTAAAGGTCAGTTTTCCGATGACGGGTAAGAGCCATATGTTGAATTGGACAACCTACCAGGCGCGGTCCTTAAGCCACATTAACCTCACTCCCCCACTGGCACCAAGGCCAAATTTGGGGGCCAACAGAGGTGAGGCAAAGAACCTCACCCCCCCACTGGTGCATAGACCTATCCACAAGTATGGCTGTATGCTGGACCGGTAGTCAGTGACGGGTATGATCCAGTTGCAATGGTATCAACCTAAGACAGGAGGCTGACGCCTAAAGGTCAGTTACCTAAAGGTCAGTTTTCCGATGACGGGTAAGAGCCATACGTTGAACTGGACAACCTACCAGGCACGGTCCTTAAGCCACATTACTTGTTGTTTAATTAATCAGAAGGGGGGAGATGCTGGGAGCCATCAGCCAAGTAGGTATGACAAATTCCTTGCCAGCTTACTCCCATGCTGTCTAGTGGAAGGACTTCTGAAAGGTGACCTTGCTCAAGGACCAGGGCAGGATCCGTGTTTAGGGTGTTCCCCCTTTAGAATAGGGCAGTTTAGCATAATAGGAGAGTAGGGTGTTTCCCCTTTAGAATAGGGCGGTTTAGTATAATAGGAGATTAGGGTGTTCCTCTTTTGGAATAGGGCGTATCCTGCTGCTGAGTTCCTCTTGAGTGCTTAGGGTCAGACAGTATATTTTGGGAGACAGAAGCCCATGCGGAGTGGATTTAGGCAGGAGTGGATTTGGGCGGATTGGATTTGGGCAGAGAACGTGGATTCCCCCAGAGCGTGTTTGTAGACGGCCGGTGTGAGTTCGGGAATAAAGAATTGCTGTTTGAATCTACAAGTGTGTGGAGACTCGTGATTTGTGCCCAGCCAGAGACTGCGGCACACCCTCCCAGTCTTTCTCTATCTATGCACATGGATCGTCTTTTTCTTCCGATTTTTTACTGTAATCGTTCCCCCTGGCCATTTCTACTAACGTCCACCCTAGGGATGTGAGTGACTTATTTCTGCAGGTGAGTGTCACTGTGGGTGGATTCCCAGCCTGTGGCGGTGGGTGGTGATTCGCAGCCTGTGCTCTTGCTGGCCCCTCCCCATCATCAACAAAGTGCCCTTGGGTTTGTGCCAATCCCGCGGTTCCAGCGGTTCCAGGTTCCAGCAAGCAGTCCACAAGGTCCACACGCCGCTCTCCCGAGGGTCCCTGACAGCCGTTTGCAGCTCCTCTGGGTGGTCTCAGCTGCTCGTCCCCCAGTTAGACGGTGGGTCACTATCTGGTTGGGTTGCACATTGCTTTTTATATTCTCGTCTGTGACACGGGTAGGACTGCTCTCCCAGCTTGTCACCGGGAGCCAGCTCTTCCACCCTCTCTGCTAGCCGTCCGCCTTCTCCCTTTTAAGAAATTCCGCGCGGTCCAACGCTGCCCTCTGCTCACAGCCCAGGATCAATAACTGCTTGTCCGTTAGATTAATGATGGAAAAACCTTCTCGGTGCAGTGTCTTTATAAAGAATAAAGATTTTAAAGCATTACCGCCACCATTTTGTCTAGTGATGGATAAACATATACTTTGACCCCCTGGAATAGTCGGCCTCTGTATCCACAGGTCCACAGATTGGATCACCGCAGACTGAAAATATCCAGAAAAACATTGCTTGTGCTTTCAGCATGTGCTGATAATTTTCCTCATCATTCTTTTCCTAACAATACAGTATGACAGTTATTTACATAGAGTTTACATTGTATTAGGTATTATAACTCGTCTAAAGATGATTTTTATATATATGGAAGGATGTGCATTGGTTATATGCAAATACTACACCATTTTATTTTATTTTTTTAATTGCTTTTATTTTTTAAACACATGACAGTGGAATGCATCATAATTCTTATCATACATATAGAATACTAACTACACCATTTTATATAAGGGACTTGAACATTCTGGGATTTGGGAATCTGTGGGGGATCCTGGAACTAAAACCATATATATATACACATACACACACATATTTATATTCAAGAGCTGGAAATGTAAAAGAATGAGTTAAAAATAAATATGAAGGGGAGTTTTGATATTTCTTCCTATACCCAATAGATTGCCTTGCAGGGGCCCTGGGACACTGGATGGGGTGCAGGCGTGTGACACACCTGGTTTCCATGACCTTCAGCCTAACTTCTGTGTGAATCCACTTGACCTGTGGGGTTGTGCAGTGTGTGACTGTGTCCCCCAGCCTGATACCAGGTGTGGCTGAGCCACGTGGGAATGCAGACCACACCAGCCAAGAGTACAGGAAGAAAGTGAGGTGGAGCTGGCGAGACGTAGGACACAATGTCCCCGTCTAATAGCTGACAGCTAGTCTAGTAGCTGAGTCTGAGGTCAAGTAGCCCCAGACCCCACTACCATGAGGGCCACCGGCAGTGACGGTTGATGAGGGTGACCGTGGTGACCTGGTCTGGTTTACAATCCACTTTACCACTGCAGGAAGCCTGCAGAGCAGGGCGGCACTGGGAGAGGTAGGAGAATAAACAGGCAGCCCCACTCAGGCCCCAGCCTGCGCCACCTGCACACTCACAGAGGTCCCTGCTAGCCACGGCCGCTGCCACCGGGAAGCTTTGTCCGCAGCAGCTGTACAGAAATGGCACTGGAGTAACCCTGGGAGCAGACACGAGGCCAGCAGTGGACCTGACCATGTCACCTGGGACCACGGGCTGTGCACCCCTCTGACACCCAGCAGCTTGCAAACCTCCTACCAGCTGGGGTCAGGGCCTGCCTGGGGCAGCTCCTCATCCTGGACACTCAGGCTGGGCCCCTGATGAATCAGGAGAGCAAGAGTCTTCCCAGATGGGGCCGGAGAGGAGTCAACCTCATGCACCTCCTCTGGTCCCACCCCAAGGATTATTTTGGTGTTTCGAGGGCAGCTTTTAAGCAGGGAAAGACTTTGTAGTTTGGTTTTAAAGACCTAGTTCTTCCTTGATTCTCCACCCCTACTACTTTGTTTGGGTAGTAATTACACTTCACATGAGATCTGCCCTCTTAACAAAAAAAATAAACAATTTTTTTTTTTTTCTATACTGAGGATGGAGCCCAGGGCCTCACACAAGCTCTCTACGGCTCAGCCATCCTCCAGCCCTCTTAACAAAATTTGAGCGTACAGTATGATATTCTCAGCTGTGGGCGCAGCGGTGAACGGCTGATCTCTAGAACTTATTTGTCTCGTGGAACTGAGACTTTGCACCCACCGTGCTGAAGCTCTTCGTTTCCCCCTCTCCCATTTCTGGAGTGTTCAAATGCAACATATTCTATGAATAGATCCAGCAAATTTTAACAATCATGTATAAGGAGAACTTTGATTAATGTTTGTACCATTTACCTACTTAGTTAATTAAACTCCTTTAAACATTTTAAGCGGCAATCAAAATTTATTATATTCAGTTTTCTAAGTTTTTCAATTATCTGACTAACAAATTCCCAAGTCCTTACCTGATTCTTATAAATCAGATACATTAAACGTACAATTATGGTGATATTTAAATATTCAAAAACAGTTTACCAACTGAGCAAGGCTTCGACTCGCAATCACAGGTTGAAATCAGTGACTCAAGAGCCTATTTAAAATCAGAATCACAGGCACCGTGAACACTCAGATATGCCGAACTCTCTTAAACTCTGAACGTTCCTAAAATGCCCGAGATGTGTATTTCTGAACTTAGTGCAAGAGTTAACATGCTATGATTTTGATCTACTTCATCATTGCTATACTCAAGTCTAAATTTCTCTGGGTTTCAAATGGTTTCTCAAACAGATCTGGGATTCCCTTCTCAAACACATCTCTGCTCAGTGGGATGAGGTTTCTTAATATTCTGTTTCAAACCCAACTGGAAGATGGCAAATCGTCTCCAACACGGCCACCCAGCATTACCGCCAGGCTCCACAGGTCTCGTGCTTCTAGACATTATCACCCCCACTACACACGCCGGCTGCCAACTCAGAGGGTCCTCGGGCCATCTGCACTTCCAAATGACTGGCTACGAGTTTCAGGGTTCCTATGATCCCCCCTCAGGTTTGGTAATTTGCTAAAACAACTCACAGAACCCAGGAAAGCGTTATCAACCTAAATTAGTGACATAGAGAGAGGCTCTTCCAAAATGGTTTTAGGGGGAGCGACAAGGGTTGCAATGTGAAATGCGCGTGTCACGGAGGCAAAGGAAGTCAAGGGCTTTTACAGATAAAACGAGGAAGGTTGCAGAAGTTGTTTTGAAACCATTATCCTTGGCTGCAAGGATCAATAGGAAGGGTTTTGCCAACCCAAGGTCACACGGGCAATTGCTGGGCAATTGTCCTCGTGGAAATATGCTTTTGTGCAAGGCTGTCCGTGGTCTTTCTGCAAGGTTGTGGGTAGGCGGCCTCTGGTGTTCCTGTTGTCAGGCAGATACTCACCGGCTCCCCCTTCAGGGCCTCCTGATTCCATTTTGTCACGGTGAGACACAAGTGATCCCATCTGGATTCTGGCCACTTGGGCGGTGCTCTGTTTATGATTCCAGTCTTACTATAAAGGACACAAAGGCCATGAGGAGACATGCAGGGCGAGGTCTGGGGGGTCCAGAGCAGAGTGTCCAGGCCGGCTCCCCTGGAGTCAGGGCACCCCACCTTCCTGCACGCCCGTGTTCTCCCGGGGACTTCATTACGCAGGCTTGATGGACGGAACTATGGGCCAGCGACGGAACTGGAACTCCACCTCCAGCCGCCCCCTCTCGGCAGGTCTCAAAGGCCCAAGCTCTCCTCCCAGGGTTGACTTCAGTGGCCTGGCCAGTCCCCATTGGAAGCTTCTAGGATTCCACCTCGAGTCACCTCATTACCAGGAGCTCAGGTGTTGTGGGGGTGTGGGGGGCTCCTGTACAACGAAGACCCTCATTACCGGGAGTTACAAAGATTTAGCCTGACCCTCCCAGGAGCCAGGGACCAAGGCCGGTTGAGCTCTTTATTATACCATGTGGAATATCTGAAGGGAGGAGGCTGGCCAGGACCGACGGGGCCGGGCTGCCACCCAGGCCTGGACACCCCTTATCCAGTATAGTAGTTTGTAGAAATGTGCAAACAAGGCCTCTGGCCTTGAGCTGGGCTTCACAGAGATGTCTACATTTTTTTTTTTTTTTAATATTTATTTTTTAGTTTTTGGCGAACACAACATCTTTGTCTGTATGTGGTGCTGAGGATCGAACCCGGGCCGCACACATGCCAGGAGAGCGCACTATCGCTTGAGCCACATCCCCAGCCCCAGATGTCTATATTTTTAAGATAAGTTACAAATGGGCCCATGGTGACAGCTGGCAGGGGGAGGAAAGAAAGGGGAGAAGAAGCTCTGCCCCTCTCAGGTGTTGCCCTTGAAGGGTTAACTTGCCCAGAACAGTGAAAGAAAAAGCTGCTTCTATGTGAATTTCTGCAGACTGTGAACTTCTGAGCCCCTCCCCTTACATGCTGGGTATAAAACTCTGAAACCCCCTGAACTCGGGGTTCAGGGGATTGCTTGATTACAGCAAAGGCTGTGCCCTCTCAACCTGGCTGCAGCCAAACAAAACTGTTTCCTGCTGTCCTCGGTGCCTTGCCTCTTTGTCCCCCCAACACTGAGGGGGTTCCTCTCTCCTCTCTTAGGCTGTCCTTCCCCCATCCCAGATGGAGACCCCCCAGTCTGTGGCCCCTTATCCCTCGGAGACAAATGCAGCTTCTGCCCAAGGGACAAGGGTAGGGACGGGAAGGGAAGGGGCAGGAAGAGTGAGGAAAATCACTGAAAACGTCAAAAGCTCGCCTTGCCGCGAGAGCCGCCTCTCCAGAGGACAGTGTGGCCTCACTCCCCCACTTCTTTCTCTGTTGAATGTGACTCGCTTCATGAAGGGCTCAGATTGCAGGCCTTCCCTGCAGTGAGGTTTCACCCACGTGGTACCCCAGACCCAGAGGAGCCCCGGGGGTCTGTGCTGCTCCTCCCAGGAGCCCCCTGCCCCTCGCTGCAGCGCACTCTGAGCCCCCGTCCCCCAGGCAGTTCGGCCTGGTTTCCTGCTTCAAGTGCAGGGAACCTGTGGGCTGTGTCCTGGGGCTGGTCCTCCCACCTCACCATGTCTGCGCAGGGAGTGGAGAGAAAGGGAGAGCCCCCGGGTCTGGTCGGCGAGGACTTCCAGACCAGGGCCTGTGGGACGCATCTCTGGGCCCTGCAGACCCAGTTCTCAGCACAGCTGAAGTGACAGACAGCTGAACCCTGGGCCCCAGGATCTTCTGGAAGGTTCCCAGCTCTACCCTGCACCCAGAGCCCGTTCTTCCTGGAGAACCAGCGGCTGCCCGTCACTGGTGACCAGGAGAAACGCTTGGTCCTCATGCCCAGAAACTGTACATCTCATCCTCTGTGCAAAAGGGACTTCGCAGATGTGGAGGGTTTTGAGGTGGGGGGTGAGTCTGGGTGATGGACGGGTGCTGGTGTCTTGGTGTGTCCTGGGTTATATGCAGCAGAGGCAAAGGGAGGTGGGGAGATGCGACAGGCTGGCTTTGGAGCTGGGGGGGGGGCAACCTCTGGAGCCTGGAAGAGGACAGGAGCAGATTCTTCCAGGTGCCTCCAAAGAACCAGCCTGGTGGCACCCTGACTGTAACCCCGTGAGATCCTCGCTTGACCTCTGACCTCCAGAACTGTAAGATAGATTTGTGTTGCATGTAAGCCACTATTTCTGTTTGTGGTAATCTGTTACAAGCAGAGAAGGAGAGAAATACACCAGAGGGAACAGAAGCAGCTGGTTGCCACCCATCGGTGAGAATCGTACCCCAACCCCTCACACTCCGCCCACCGGCTGGGTTCTTTCTGTGGGGTCAGGTGTGGGATGTGGCTTCAATGAATCAGCCAGTCCTGCTGGGAAGGTTGAGTGTATCACACCTCCCACGGCCCGAGCTGGAACACTCGGCCACCCCCAGGAGCTCTGGCTATTGTATTTTTTTAAATTTTCCCTGCATGAGTGTCCCTGGCAGTATTCTCAGGAGGCCACTGTGCCACAGTAGCCAAGCCCCTGACACTGGTCTCTGTGGGCAACTGGAGCCCCCACTTCTATACCCAGCCCAAAGCAATCGGGGTTGTTCTAAGTCACGTAGGACAATCTAGTTACTCCCTTTCCCAGCTTCTCTTGCAACGGGAAGCAGCAGAACATGACTCAGGGCTGCCCAACAAGGCGAAGCCAGAGTCTTGGAGTTTTGAGAAACCTCGTGCTTCCTGAAGAAAAGGTGCTGGTGGCCACCAAGGGCCCTTCATTCTTTGTTTGTTCCGAGAGCAGAGATGAAGCCTTGTGCTGTGTGGTCATCTTGTGCCCAGGAGATGACAGACATGGTTAAGATGATGAATGGAAAGAGAGAAAATTCTGGTCCCTGGTGGCCCAGTTAGGTAACTGAGCCAACCCCAGAAACATCCATTTTGGACTAATAGCTACACATGAAAAAGGAGCCCCCATCTGTCTAAAGCAAGGTTTTTGGTTTTTTGGTTTTTTGTTTTCCTGTTACTTGCAGCCAAACACACTCCCACTGATTCCATGCATAGATTAATGGAATGGAACCACCTACCCAGAACTAATGGGTGCATCACATTCAGTGAACAAGAGCAGATGTGTCTTTAAAAACAGCACCAGGACTATTCACTAGCCATGTGGGAGAGGAAAGATAGATCCCTACCTCACACCATGCCCCACAATAGAGTGCACGAATATTGAACCATAGAAAGTCTAAGGGGAAAACACAAAAATACCCATACACAGAAGCAATAAATCAAGATAAGGCACAAATCGAAAGCAGACTGTGTTGGTGGGAAGACGCAGTAGATTCCCCGAGTCACAGTGGATTTTCACCCCACATAACTATGACCCCTACAGGTATTTACATACGACTCCAAAGTCACAAAACAACCCTCTAAGACTCTCGGGGTGGGGAGAGGAGAGAAGCCATTTAATTGTTTGAAATGTGCTAGAATAAACCACTGTTTTATTTGCTCTGCAGCTGCAAATTATTTTTTATGATAGAAACAAAGAAAACCCCGAGGAGTTCTGCCCTGTGCAGCATCAAGGCTGGAATCAACCGCAGCTACAACAGAAGGCACGGGGCACAGCCACGCGGGCGCAGCAGCTGGGTGAGCGTGGCGCTGAGGGTTTGCCCAGCGTGCTGAGGCCCTGGGTCCCCTCCCAGCGCAGCCAAATAAAGCCAATAAGCAAACACATAAATCAAAACGCAGACAGAATCCAGAAACTTTCTTCTGAATGTCCGGCGGGGCTTATAAGGAAGTGAAAGTATTTCAGGGAACAGAAAGAGGAAGGATCTGAGCAGACATGAAGAGAGGCGGAAACCATGCCCTTTGGTTTCAAGAGCTGCCATGGGAAGAGGGAGCCAGGCCCGGAGCCCACAGGAAAGTGGGGAGTCAGCACCGAGACTACTCAGCAATGCACCCTACGGTAGGTTGAAGAGGAGAATACTGGCTGGATGGGGGAGAGTTAACTGATCTGGAGCACCCTCCAGGGTTTCTCACCAGGGTGGGGGCACCTTGAGCTGTCCCTAACACATGGCTGGGCCACCATCTTGAGGGCTGCACCAATGGCCTACAGCAAATGAGGGAGTGGTGCCAGATGTACTAGTCAGCTTTCTGTTACTATAACACAATACTTGAGACTGGCTAGCTTTATAAAGAAAAGAGGTTTATTTTGGCTCATGGTTCTAGAGGCTCAAAAGCAAGATAGAGCAAGGGTGTCCCATTTTCTTGTCCTCTGGTGATGGCCTTCTCGCCGGCAGTGTTCTGAGGCAGCATGGAGCTTTGTGTTGCAAGGGGCAGGGTGAAGTGTGTTTGCCTGTGTCTGAGAGTCTCTGTCAAGCTGTGGTCTGTCTCCCTGTCCTTATAAAACCACCAGGATTGAGTCATGGGGCTGCACCTTAAAGACCTAATCTAATCCAGTCACCTTCCAAAGACCCCACCACCCCTGAACACCATAGTTGATCACGTTCCCACCTTTTTAGAAATATTAACTTAAGGCCTAGAGATTTAAATGCCTGCAGGAGTGTGGGGAGACTAACCGGGTCAACCTGTAGCACCAGAGTTACTTAGGGAAGGAGTCAAAGGCTCAGCAGTGTGCACGTGGTGGAATGAATTCATCAGCCAGGATTGGAGAACCCCCCATGCTGAGTCCCCAGCGAGCCCCAGAGGACCCTGCGCACTAGGTTGGAAGAAATGCACCTGTGAAGGAGCCCCAGGTTCTGACAAGCTCGGCTGTGACCACCATCTGCAGGACAGACTCCATAGAGGGAGGTGCCAGAGGGACCACAGGGTTCCAAATCATGGAGACCAGGGCACACACTTCATGCAAGATGAGCAGAGGCTGGAAGGGTCCCAGGAGCCTGGACACCGTGGTCTTTCCGGAGGCAACGTAGATGGGCAGCCTCCAGGATAAGGACTCATGGAACCAAAGAAGGACAAGAGGGCGAGTGAGCTCAGGGCTGAGGTCAGCCTTCAACGGAGAAACCGCGGTCTCTCCCCCAACTTCTAGGCCTGAGCTGGTTTTCAGGCCCAGAGCCCGTGGACTGGAGGGGAGAAAGGTCCACTCGGAGAAGGACCTTGGAAGTCGTGATCCTTTGGTCCAGGATTGTCTTGGTCCTTCCCTGCGGTCATTTGTCAGACAGCTCTGATGCAGGGGAAGGGGAACACCCAGGACCCTCAGGACTGCTGGGAACAGGGCCAGAGCTGACCCCGATACCAGGAGACCCCCAAATTCCTGGCTCTCCCCGTCAGAAGGGGGTTCGCAGAATCCAAGAGAGGAGTGAAGTCCAGCCCAAGTCCATCCACAGGAAGTCAGTGAGCCTGGGGAACCGTCCTGGGGACATTTCTTCTGTCCTTGAGTGAGGACTGAGGGTGGACACACTTACGAGATGGAAAACCAGGAGCAAGGGCACAAGGGCTGTCAGTCAGAGCTGGCGTCCCCTTGATCACTTACAGAAGGCAGGGGAGGTGGTCCCCCGTAGCCCCGCGTGATGCACCACTGGGGCCCTCACAAAACTACCCGAACCATAGCCGATGGGGATGGGTCACGGTGAACGTGACCCAGTGGTAGCCCCAAGCTGCCATCGTGACCTGCACTCTCTCTGCAGCGGAGCAGATCAACACAGCCCCCGGGATTTGGTAGGAAGATGCAGACTGGTGAGCATGCCCTTTGCAAGCCCCGGGAGGAAGACTATCAGAAGTGACCTGCAGCTACCTAAGATAGGCTGCAGTTTGCCTTCGCAGGGACCTTCATCAGGGACACTCCGCGGAGCAGCGGACTGACACGCGGCGTTGAAGATCTTATGCTCGCCACACCTGATGAGCAGGAAGTGGGAGGTCTGCTGGGTTCCTTGTAAGACCTCCGAGCGTCACAGAGGTGGGCGACGAGCCCTAGGAAGGCTCCGACATCTGACGCCTCAGTGAGGTTCTTGGAGCCTCAAAGGGGCGGGTCCTTCGGAGACAGATGAGTCACTTTATCCAGCGTCTTCGGCCACCCGGAAAAGGCACAGTGCTTGATCTGCCTCTTTGGACTCTGGAGATGACCCATGACGGACACCAGGAAGCACTGCTCCAAACCATTTGCCAGGGTCCTGGGACAGTGCCACTTTTGTTGGGCCTCGGTGAGGACTGCTCTCGAGGGGGTTCAGGTGCCAGACCCAGTAACTCTGCCCGGGGCTGTGCCAGCTGCGTGTCCAGTGATGTGGGTCCTCCATGGTGCAGAAGGCCGCCGAGGGGAGTCTTTGGAAATCCCGGGCAGGAGATGGACAGCGTGGGCTCCGCCGCCGGGCTCCCCACCTGCAGCAGAGAGTCATCAACCACTGGAAAAGCAGCTCATGGAGAGCCACTGGGCACTGAGACAGGCTGAGAGCCTGACCTTGGGTGGACAGGAGGCCATGAGATGGGGGAGGTTTGGCATCACAGGAACCACCCACTGATGAGAGTGGGACATGCCTGACAGGTGACCCAGACCCCACAGCTCTCTGGCTCACGGCCACCTCTCAGCCACTGTCAGCCAGGCAACAGCAGGTGGGGACCCCAGGCGCCACTCAGGCAGGGTTGGCTGGATGAATCGGGGCGAATAAAAAGGGGCAGCTGCCGCCCTCCAGCCACTGGGACAGCGCTGAGGCCTGGGTCCAGTCGGCAAGCTCCAGGGGGGACATGCACAGACCCTGGCAGGGGGGGATGGTCAGGCTGGATGGTGAGGGACCCGGAAAGAAGGAGGAGCAGAAAAGTGGCCTGGAAAAGTCGGGGGATGACGTATGGGGGAGCACGAGAAGGGAGGAGGCACTGGGACAAGGTGGGAGTGTCCCTCAGACGCGAGTGTGGGGAGCTTGGACCTCCGTGTGGAGGGGGGAACCCTTGGGAGGCAGGGCCCGGGGGGAGGAGGGTGGGTGCTGGGGGGAGCTGCTTTTTGACGGGATTAATGCTGGTCCTGCAGAGTGGGTTAGCACACATGAGAGCAGGTTGTCACAAAGCAGGCCACCCCTTGCACTTGGCCATTCACACATCTTTCCGCTCCTCCACCATGCTGTGACCCAGCCAGGGGGCCCTCACCAGAGCCTGAACCGGTGGGACAGTCCAGTTACGCATTTTCAGCCTCCCAAACCGTGAGCTAACCAGCCTCTCTGCTTTATAAAGTACTCAGTCTCTGATAGTTTGTTATAGCAACAGAAAATGGACTAATAGAGCAGCAAGAAGTGTGCTTCTCTTGACCTGCGCCTCAGCTAGCACCGCGGTCTGAGGTGGGACAGTGGGCAGGGCCAGAGGGCCCGCCAGCAACTCCACATACAGTGGAATGTTGGGATGGACTCTTAAAGTGACACCTGAGGTGCCACTTTGGGGAAGACACCCAGAGTTTCAAGATGTGATCTATGCTTTGGGCCAAAGGCCAGGACAGGTGTTGTGTTCCAGGAACCAAAGATGAAGGCCAAGGTGGACCCTGTCATAGTAATTCCCAGCAACTCATCAACCTGGGCTTCTACCCAACTTTACAGTCTTCTTGGACCAGAGGCCTCGCTGCCTGTGGGGGAAGGGGAGTCCCCTGGGTCCCTGCTGAGCATCCAGTGGACAGCTCCACGGTCATCTGGGGTTCTTATGCTGGAAGGAGAAATAAGGAAGTCTCCGTACTAACAGGGACAATGGAGCCGGATCACCCTGAGGAGGGTCACCGCGGCATAGCAGGGGCAGAGAGGAACCTGGAAACCAAAGGACTCAGGTGGCGCCCATAGGCGCTGGGTGTGGGAATGGCTGAACGGGCATTTGCATCAACCATGGGCTCACGAGGGCTCACCTCAGGATGGACAGCTGTCGGTCCACCAGGAAGGTCACCACCCTCAGCAGAAGTGCTGGCCAAGATGAGGGGATCTAGAAGGTCCAGTAGAGGACAGAGAGGTGGGTGTCAGCTATGGCCCTGGGACCACCAAGGCAGCTGAGAGTGACTTGTCCCCCTCACCATGTTGCAGGTTATTTTTTAGGACTTGTGACAGGCCCCCTGCCTTGAAGCAGGCCCCAGGG